>NC_143014.1:207310280-207455280 GCF_055824585.1 Amblyomma mixtum
GATAGATAGATAGATAGATAGATAGATAGATAGATAGATAGATAGATAGATAGATAGATAGATAGATAGATAGATAGATAGATAGATAGATAGATAGATAGATAGATAGATAGATAGATAGATAGATAGATAGATAGATAGATAGATAGATAGATAGATAGATAGATAGATAGATAGATAGATAGATAGATAGATAGATAGATAGATAGATAGATAGATAGATAGATAGATAGATAGATAGATAGATAGATAGATAGATAGATAGATAGATAGATAGATAGATAGATAGATAGATAGATAGATAGATAGATAGATAGATAGATAGATAGATAGATAGATAGATAGATAGATAGATAGATAGATAGATAGATAGATAGATAGATAGATAGATAGATAGATAGATAGATAGATAGATAGATAGATAGATAGATAGATAGATAGATAGATAGATAGATAGATAGATAGATAGATAGATAGATAGATAGATAGATAGATAGATAGATAGATAGATAGATAGATAGATAGATAGATAGATAGATAGATAGATAGATAGATAGATAGATAGATAGATAGATAGATAGATAGATAGATAGATAGATAGATAGATAGATAGATAGATAGATAGATAGATAGATAGATAGATAGATAGATAGATAGATAGATAGATAGATAGATAGATAGATAGATAGATAGATAGATAGATAGATAGATAGATAGATAGATAGATAGATAGATAGATAGATAGATAGATAGATAGATAGATAGATAGATAGATAGATAGATAGATAGATAGATAGATAGATAGATAGATAGATAGATAGATAGATAGATAGATAGATAGATAGATAGATAGATAGATAGATAGATAGATAGATAGATAGATAGATAGATAGATAGATAGATAGATAGATAGATAGATAGATAGATAGATAGATAGATAGATAGATAGATAGATAGAGAGAGAGAGAGAGAGAGAGAGAGAGAGAGAGAGAGAGAGCACAAACAGAGAAACGTACTTGGTTGCCAGAGGTAAAATGCGAAATTGAGAAACGCTTCAATTAGGTAAACATTTATTGCGAGTCGACGTTTCGGACAGAGCCTGTCCTTTTTCAAGTCTTGAAAAAGGACAGGCTCTGTCCGAAACGTCGACTCTCAATAAATGTTTACCTAAATGAAGCGTCTCTCAATTTCGCATATATATATATATATATATATATATATATATATATATATATATATATATTAAGCAGACAAATGAAGTGCAATGAGGGGCTCGCTATACATTTTTAAGAGAAGCTAACAGACACAGAAACCAAGGAACACAGGGGATTTTATTTATAATTATTTATTTTGTGGTGTTGATTCGGAGGTCCTGGGTTCGGTTCCCACCGGCAGCATGTGGTTGTTTTTATTCTGCTTTTCTAATCAATTATCTTTAAGCGATAACATATTCAGTAATATTCTGCATTGATCAACACCACAAAATAAATAATTATAAATAAAAGCCCCTGTGTTCCCTTGTTTCTGTGGCTGTTGGATTCTCTCTCACACACACACACACACACACACACACACACACACACACACACACACACACACACACACACACACACACACACACACACACACACACACACACACACACACACACACACACACATATATATATATATATATATATATATATATATATATATATATATATATATATATATATATATATATATATATATATATATATATGCTTCCAAATACACTGTGCTCGAGAGGCGATCACCTGCTTTCAAAGACTGGAGTTCAACGTGCAACAAGCGGAACCCGTTTGTGGCAGCATTGGGGAGACCAAGACGGCCCTTTTTGGCCAGGTGCATAGATGCGCGCTGTGTGCGTTTTACGAGTCAAGAGACGAAATGTGGAAGCACGAAGAGCAGCGTGCCGAAAAGGGAGACTGTCGAAGAGAAAAGAAAATGACCTGTCTCAATGTTGAGCCGCGATTAACTGCAGAAAATGTAGATACGGAAATGCGCTGTACCATCTGTACTTGTTCATTACGAACTCGGGTTCGTTGGCATTGCGCAGAGAAGAAGATACGGGCAAGATGAATTGCAGGTGCAGACGTTACATGGCGTCCAAGAGGCTCGCGTGAACATAAAATGAGTGGTACTGCTTTTGCATCGTACCTCGCGCATCCTCGATACGCAGTTGCAAATACAGAAGCGCTGTAAAGAACTACGCGTTATCCATGATGCACATTATATGCAGATATGTAGATTAGAGGTAATGACAACATTTGTCCGAAGGGTTACTCCACGATGCATATGCGCCGCGTCGAGTCAGCGAAGAACGTTATAGTAGAGGCTGTCCCATTACCTTCGCGTGACTCCGTTCAGTCAGTGCTGTGCCGTCAACGGCCGCCAGAAGAGAGGCGTTTCTGCCAGCCTCGCCTCATTTCGCTTCCGTGACATCGTCCACCCGTCACCGAACGACAGTTAGCGAAGCTGACGACAGCGCACTGCAGCCTACGGCCGCGCTCATATTGCGCAGCGACATTAGACGTTCCGACGCGCACAACCACCGCGTTACATAGTTTGAGTGGAAAACCGACGAACTATTTTGCATCTGTACTAATTCGCAGCTGAACCTGAGTCGTGCTGATGAAAACGAAAGAAAAAAGAACGACGCGGTTAACGACGACGTGCAGTGGAGTCACGCATATGACCCGAAACTGTGGTGATATGAGGAGCGACGCTGCGCTCGCCAGCGCGTCTCGCCCGTATGCGTACGTCTGGCGTGATGCGGACTTAAAACGAAGACCTCGCGTGCTGGCGTACAGGTGGGAGGAGTAAATAGAGCTGGGTTACTCAGTAAGTCTAAATAGAGCACTGATAACACCCGAAAAACAAACGCAATACGTCATCGTAAAAACGTTTCAAATAAGAAGAGTGCAAGTCGACGAGCGTCTTTCGACTGGCTCCTTTCTCAATCTGAGATTCGCGCTGTTTTAAATAAGTTCACGGCAGGCTCTCATCTTTCTGAAACCAGCAATGGTATTAACTATAGTCTGGCGTGGAGCTTGAGCCCTAACCCACTTTGCAACTGTTTTCTTCACGAACATGGAGATCCCCCTCCGTTTTTTTCCATCGTCAACATTTTTTTACACACATTGGCGTATTTACACGTAATGACTGCAGCTGCACGGAATTGGAAAGAGGCGGTTTCCGCGCTTTCGACGATGCATTTTGAGCACGCCGCGCGGCCCGTGCAAGCTCGTCGGTATACACCTGAACATCATTCGCTTGCTGCTAAATGACACTTCAGTTCTACTCTTTTTTTTTTCTGTTCGTGTTGACTGCCATCGCGAGTTTCACTAAACTGACAGAAAAAAAAAATACCGCAAAAAGAGAATAGTAAATGATCGCATCTCATCTGCCCAAGCAATATGAACAATTATAGTGCGTTTAAAAGAGAAAACGAATAAATTACTTTTTTTTCTTTTCCATAACACACTGCCCCGCCTTCATAACGGGTGTGAAATAGTCGCCAGCTCAGCCCCACAGCTTTTCATTCAATTTCGGCACAATTTGCACCATGAGATAGCAAGGCCAAACTCTTCATATACCGTGACGCAGGGGTTTTGCCAGAGAGTGTCGAAGGCATGAAAACTGCGCACTTTAAATACGCTGGTGGCGCGGTATCGAGTACGGAGACTCTGGCACCTATTATTTGCGAGTGTGTGGTGGCGAATGCCGCACACGGATCTGCCACTTTTATTGCAGCCACTCGGCTTCGAAGCTCACATAAAGAGGGCTAGGCGAGTGTTACGAACCGGAAAATTTGTAGAGCTTCCGTAATAATCGTTGCTCGACGGTTTTAATGATGGATACTCTTTCCAAGGCGGAAACAAGAATTTCACGACACTACGCACTCCGTTATTACTTTCTTGACTTAAAACTTAATCACAAAATGGAGTTTGCTCGTTACGAGGAAAAAAACTGCGCGGATTCCAGTACGATTGTCTTCGTACGCACAGCGCACGTGTCATAGTGACAGGAGCGATCAATTCGAGACATCACCGTCGAGGTTCCCCTTCACTAAACCCGATCATGCCTGTCCTTGGGGTCACTGACCTGGGAAAAGCGGTCAATGAGACAGCGAAACTATACAAAGTTAGCCTGTCGTTTCCCGCGCATCGAAATTCTAGTTTAGTTAACTTGTTCCCGCTCATTCAGCACGATACCGGTGACAGTCGACCTTTTAACCCACTGGGCCCCTCCAAGCCCGAGAGAGTTCTTCAATTACGCGATTCAGTTTGTCTTCCTGCGCAACGGAAGGCAGGCACCACAAAAACCCGGCCTTGCGCCCCCCCCCCCCCCCCCCTCTCCCCTAAGTTTCGGTTCTCGCTAAACAATCCGCAGCGTCGGGCATATATGCCTTACGCCGCTCCGGAAGTCATCACCATTACGACCTCTGCCGCGGCCTGCAAAGGAACGTGAGACGCCGCTGCTTGTTACTTTTTTATCACACTGTGGCGAGTGAACGAGCGGACCACAGCGGACGCTTCCAAGGCACGTGGACCGCTGCCAACGAGTGTCCACTCCGTGTTCGCGCTGAGGTGAAGGTGGTGCCTCTCGCAGGAGAGGGTGGGGAAATATAGTGCATTATATAGCGCGCATCGAGCGCTACAAACGCCGTCCGCGTCGTATTTCTTGCGCAATACCAGCCCCTGGGCACGCGGAGAAGAGAAAAAAATGTACTCGCACCGGGCAGCCCTGTACGGTAACGTGGCGCGCGTGTGCGCGGCAGCTTAGGCAACCAGCGAGTGCGTGCCTAGATTGCTCTGCACGTAGGCGGCGGAAGAAGATTAAGAGGCGCTTCGCGGAAGAATAATTGGCGCCATGCGAGGCGGGTGGTGCGGCGTCGGTGCGGGAGCGAGTCGCGAACGCACGCCGCCGTGACACTTGGCATTCTTTACCACCCCCCTTTTTTTTTCATGCTCTTTATTAAGTTTATAGCAGGAAAATTGCTGGAAGAATTGAATTTGTCACCGTGCATTTTTTTTTTCTTCTATGCGAGAACTTGTTGCTTTTCCTCCTGTGTCATTGTGCACGCGTCTCACCAAGCAGGGGCAGCGAGTAGTTGAAAAATATATGACACAACTCAACGCAACTCTTTATTTATAACCATTCACGTTCTTTTCGTTTAGTTATTTCAATAGCGAGTAATAGGTAAACTTAGTGCGCAACGACTATGCCGTTATTAAAGGTACGCGAACTCCAGTGCGAAAGTTTGCAGATTAGGCCCGCTTGCGGCGCAGTGCAGATTTTTCTAAGCAAAAAAAAAAAAAAAAAAAAACAAATCCATTGTAAGAAAATGAACCTAGTAGAAAGAATGTGAAATATGAAATTTTCAGAAAGAATTTCAGGTCGGATATCGCACAACGGGAGTGAAAAGTACTGATGAACAAGCATGAAATATTAGTTTTAAACTTTTTTGTACAGCCAACAACGCAAAAAAAAAGAGAAAACCTTGAAGCTGTAAGCTTCTCAAAATTGCGAGGACACATTGGCAACTAAAGTGTTGAGAGGCAAAAGCCGAGGACACTATGCCGTGACGATTTCCGGTGGATGTAACGTCACACTGTTGCCATGGCTATATCGATACCCAAATTATACAGCTTTCCGGGATCCTAAGTGCTCCTTACGCTTAATTACACATTTTTCCATCTAATTTGACACAAATGCAGCGTTTTTCCGACCATTCTGTGACAATTTTCACTATGCTGTGACGAATTCAGGTGGATGTGACGTCACACCGTTCCCGCAGCTATATCGACGTCTAGGTTGTTTCGATGCAAGTTTGACATTTTTGACTATAATTAATGAACTAATTACTCTACAGTCATAAAACGTGCCTTCTAGGTTCGTTTTTTTCCTCCTCTATCTGAAGCAACCATTCGTTTTCTCCTATCTTTTTTAGTTCCCGAGTTAACACGCTGTCAAAAGTGTGACACCCTCTGCTAACTAACGGACGACAGTATGAGCCATTAGCCGCCGCGCTGGCTCAGTGGTTATGGTGCTCGGCTGCTGACCCGAAAGACGCGGGTTCGATCCCGGCCGCGGCGGTTGAATTTCTTTGGAGGAGAAATTCTAGAGGCCCGTGTACTGTGCGATGTCAGTGCACGTTAAAGAACCCCAGGTGGTCGAAATTTCCGGAGCCCTCCACTACGGCGTCTCTCATAGCCTTAGTCGCTTTGGGACGTTAAACCCCATAAACCAAACCAAACCAGTATGAGCCATTAAAGGCTTTCGCTTTAATAAGCGTTTCCAACTGTTACTTCATTATTTTACTGTTCGTTATAGACTGAATGAAATAAAAGCTAGGTTGGGGAAACACGGAGAGGGTGGGAGGAATATATATTACCAGCCGGAAAGAGAAAAGGGATGCGAACTTGCATTGTGTAGAGACGGATGACGACCATGAAGCGCCCTCCCGGATCCAGCAAGTGATATGCAGCTGGATTCAGGCGTCCCGCTCATGCGCACATCGACTCTTTCAATAAGTTTATTTCACGCTAGTGTATGCTAACATAGCTTATCGTAATTGTGAAAGGAAAGAGGAGCCCGATTCGGTGCAGGTATTTCGAGTACGCTTAAATAGTAGTTGGAATGATCCTACTCAGGATTACCAGACTGGAGAGCACTTCATGATACGTCACTGATGCTTCAGAGGACAGCTAAGCTTTCTCATTTGTAAGCGTCGGACTAAAAACCTCCAATGACCTCTGCGAGATGGTGCGATGGAGGCTGCACCATCTCACCGATAAACAGCGGTTTCCGTCTTGCCAGGCCCTCAATCTGTACTCGCAAGGTGAAGTCCCGTACGGAGCCTATACTAAAGCGAAGAAAGGTTGTGTGCTGAATTCAAGACCAAGACTCGCACAAATCTCCTTCGAAAGAGATGGCTGACCTATCTGCCGCGGCCATTTTCTCGTATCGGCCATGGGGGGTTGTTTTCTCATCTTGGGACATCCTGCGTCCGTTTGCGCTTAAATAAGACTTCCATACTTCCCTTCAGAAGTATGTGAAATGACCGACCCAGCAAGCTGTGGTTCAGACACTGGCAGAAAGAAGAAGGGAGGGTGATGGGCCCCAGTGTATATTTTTTGATTGAGGATAACGGAAATACTGCTAGGGGGTGTACCGGGCTCTACATTCGCCACGAACCAGCGTCTTCAGTGGAAGTATTCAAGACTTGTTACTACAGTCATACGTGAGGAACAACTTCGATTCCTCAGTAGTAAACTCAGCATCTGACGGAACATTTTTGCTGACCAGGCAGTGAACTCGAGACAACAGCCAGTCTAGCGGAGTATCGACTTTCCAGCTGGGCCACCCATGATGGCAGCAATGAAATCGAGAGGCGTATTCAGTCGACATCGAGAAAATGAAACGACGCCTTGGTCAAACGTGTTTAGTGGAAATATAAAAGTAAATTTTTTGCTTGAGGGGCTAACGCATGGAGTTCTTCCGCAACACAGTGTTAATGCGTTAGCATTAGAACCCCGATGTCGGAAAAATCTGTCTTTCAGTCCGCCTCAAGCCCCAGTTGGCAGGTGGAAAAGTGGAGAGACGGGAAACCCCTTTCTCAAAAGAAGCGCGAGGAGAGGGAAAGTGGGAGATGGAGGAGGACAATCAGAGGGTAGGAAGCGACGGGTGGCGGGTGGGGAAGAGTGGAGAGAGGGGTACTGTGCTTATCACTCTATGAATGCTGGATTGGATCGGGAAACTAGAGGGGGGGGGGGGGGGGGTACGGCGCGTCCGAAGGTGTTTGATGGACTTGACCACGCCGCCTTTTCGCATGGTCGCAACTCGTCAGCGGCAGCGGCTGCTCCCTCGGACAGGTCGGTGGGGGCAATGCTGACATTAAAGGTGCAGTGAACAGGAGTCTTAACTCGTCTTTTTGCCGCGGGAACTCGATCTACACGTTCCGAGCATTCTTAGAAACCTAGAATTATTGCCCTGTGTGGCCGATTTCTCTAATTTAAATCGTATTAACGTCCGGCTCCCGCCTTTTTTTTTTTTGAATTCTCCCCGTACGGTGGACGGAGTCGACCAACGCGTGGAGTGCCTTTCAGCCAGCTCCGTGGAGGCTTTGCTTATGCTTTTTGTTTTTTAGGTTTCCGTGAATAAATAGTTTCATTCGCAGATAATATAGCCGCAAAACAAGCCCGCAGAAATAAAAATACACGCGGACTCTTTGCTTTCGCGTATTACTACATATTACTCAGCTGATGGCAGAGCGGCAAGCCTCCACGGAGCTGGCTGAAAGGCACTCCACGCGTTGGTCGACTCCGCCCACCGTACGGGGATAATTTAAAAAAAAAAAAGGCGGGAGCTGGACGTTAATCCGATTTAATTAGGGAAATTGGCCACACAGGGCAATAATTCGAGGTTTCTAAGAATGCTCGGAACGTGTAGATCGAGTTCCCGCGGCAAAAAGACGAGTTCAGATCCCTCTTCACTACACCTTTAAAGAAAGATAATTTCAGCAAATATCTAAAGTCGTGTTTATTAAACATAAACCACTCATTGGGTACATGTGCTCTTGAATGGTTTGTACGTTACTGTCTAATAATTTATCCAGTTTGTACAAATATTTGTGTTTTCTACAAACGTGAATTTTATTAATGTGCGGTAATATTTTGTATTCATCCAATGCAAAACTTCACCTGCCTTTGTGCCTAATGTCAATTACATTTCACAGTTGGGACCAAGAACTAGCCACTGGCTATTGGGTCCAACAGCGCTCTGCCTATTCTTTGTACGGCGTACCATGTGTATAAGCAACTATGCGGACCTTGCCCATTGCCTCTTCTATTGCCCGGCTGCTCAGCAGTCGGGTTCCTACCCCCCACCCTCTCTATCCATCACCACCTGGCTCGACTGGCTTGGCGCTGAAGGGGAGGAAGAACAGCGACTTCTGGTCGCCCAGGCGGTCGACATGCTCGGCCTGTAAATTTTGGCCGAATAAACGTCTTCTACTACTACTACTACTAAGCAACTCATATCTCGTGAAAAAAAGAATACTATTGCTAACGTATACACTCTAAGCGGAAAGGAGTAAAAAGGGAGTGAGCTGTCCTCCAGCGCACTCCCTTTTATAAAGGGATTGGGCTAGAGGACAGTTTACGCTCTCTTTACTCCCATATAGGCATACTCGTGTTCAGAGTGCACTTTGCCGCATGAATCGCATGATCGTCTGCACTTTTTTTTTTCTTCTGACCGATTGTTTGCTGTTATACCTGAATTGCAGGCTCTGCCCTATGCAAAATTAAGTTACTGATTTATTGTGCCGCACTGGTACAATTAATTTCTCTTGTGCAAGTCTGTTTATGGTCAAAGGCTAGTTGCGCACTCTTACCGTCACGTACCGCCTTCGCCTAAAGCAGCCAGGCAGCGCGGTTTGCTTTTCTGTCGCATAATGGAGTCCTTATAAAAGCCCCAAAGACCAAAATGTCTCGAAAGCCAACGGGCAAGAGTTCTCCTTACCTTACGCAGATTTAGAGCTTCAGGGGTGCCATAAGCTAGTGCGCCACTAAAACGGCTAAGAAACAAACCCCGTCACCTGGCTAATTTTGGCAAAGGCAGCACTCGTGCACGCGATGAAAGTAGCTTTGATTTTTTTTTTCCCTTGGCGTTGTGGGAGCGAGGGCTGCTAGTAAACGAATTGGTAGCTGAGGGGAAAAAAACGGTTACGTCGTGTTAGGTTATGAAGAAAGGAACAGAGCCGCTAATTCCTCACTCCGGGCGGAGACCCAAATTGCGCCGTGAGGGAAAGAATGAAAGGGTTGAAAGGGAGGATCGAAGTGCAGGTGCGCACCACGCTCGGTCTAAAGTGTACACGTCGCGAAAGAACAGAACGATGTGAGATTTAAATGGCATTTTTTTTTTTCCGACGTGTGCTCAGAAGAGAGCTCGAATGAAGATTGGAGCGGTTAATCCTGCTGATGAAAGCGCTCGCCTTTGCGAAAGAGCGCGGTTTTGGCGGAATGAGGAAAGTTAGTCCGTTGGTCATGCAGAGCAAACCGCATCTAGAAACACCCTTGAAGATTTGCACAGGCTTTATCACAGTATACACGAGGTCGTTCTCTCTCGTAGAGACACGCTAGTTAATCTCGTACTCTCATGTTTTGTATTAGCGAGAAAGAGAAACATGGCGGGGGAGAGAGAAGAAAAGAAAACTCGAAATAAAAAGGCGGAGGGAATTAATACGTGAAGCTATCTTCTTTGATTTTTTTTCACTCAACATCTCTTGATAGTACGATAACCTTGCAGACAAAGAGCAAGAAAAAAAGACAGAAAAGAAAAAAGACCGAAGAATTATAAAGCACGCGTTCACTGTGTGAGAATTTCGTGCCGGCTGTTGTGCGGATGCATTCTAGCAGGGCATAATCAGTTAAACGTGGTCTTCATGAAGGCCGCCACACGCCTAGGCACCGCGCCCTCTTTGTTTCCTGCTTTCCATGCGGACCGACGCCTGGCCTCTAAATTGTTCACAGTAGAGATAACGGAATAAAGCATTATCGGTACCCTGTAATCCCCTACGCACTTTCCGCTGAAGACTGCAGGATGCCTGCCGCACCCACCGGAACTACAGGCAGAGGCCGGCCTACTTTGCACGGAAATGTACACCTTGTATTTGGATTGTAGGCCTGGCGCTAATGGGTAATAAGAGTTTGCTTCCGTGGGTGAGCACAGGGGGCGCTGATGCCGCCACAGGAGAAGCATGGTAGGTCTGATCTCTGAGAGTTGCAGCAGCGGCTCTGTTGTAACGCCGAAATTCCTGATTCACTCCGATGTGCGTCAGCAGAAAGACTTCGCACTTCTCCTGACCTTCGCAGTAAATTAAGTGACTACTGGGCGTGCTGGCACGAAGTTAGAGTAAGAAGGCATGTGAAAATACAAGCTAATCATTTCATTCTACGCTTTCATCTCCCGCGGTGTGTGATGATGAAACTGCGGATACTTTCTGTGGAGACTCATCTCGGATATGGCATGTTCTGATCCGAATGGCAGAGCGAAAAATCTAGAACTTGAACGGTTGAAACAGAAACGCCAATGTGGACAGAAACAAACCAAAAAGAAACAAGAATGAGTTCAGAACGGCTGAATGTAGCGGTTTATTAATATCTGCCTATTCGGACACGCCTATGTATGGCCGTAGGGTCAGACACTGACTGAAAGGGACGCTACGAAGCTAGAGCCATGTTTGTAATATAGACTTTCTGTGACGAGCTTCTCATGCCTCTTAAGTGTCGTAAGGAATTCACATGCGCTAAAGCATTTGTATACAAAAAAAAAAGAAGGAGGTATAGCGCAGCAGAGTCGAGCGAACGGACCATGCACAAGAACTGCCACAAATAAACGGCGCTGTGAAACCTTCTGTGAATTGCCTGTAGGGCTGTAAATTGTCGCCGTGCCAATCCTGCTGTCAGAGCATGCCAATCCCGTTGCTGACTCAGTAAAATTAAATAACCACACTACGCTTGGACAGATACAGCAAGTGAAGTGTGTGCGTGTGTGGGGGGGGGGGGGAGGGGGGGGGGTGCGACAAGCGTTGTTATGCGCATGTTAAAGAAGCTAAGTATCCGTGCGGAAATAGTTTCTTGCTCCAACTTATAACTGATGCTGTGCACTTCCGGCGAGCACGCGTTTCCGTGTTTACGCCATGTAATGCCATAACATACATAGTATACGTTAATTACTTCAAAAGTCGCGGGGAAACGACGAAACAACAGGGCCAGGCGGCTGTTAGGACGATGTCGAGAATGATCATGAAAGAAAAGAAAATATGGGAGGTCAAACGTAACCCCAGCCAGCGCCAAACTTTTCACTTGAACAGAGAAATTATTTCTTGGTAAGACAAGACGTAAATGATCGCCGAAAAAATCATGCTCAAGCCGACCATTTTCCTTTTGAGGTCGGAAAACAAATAGAGCAGATTAATAATCACGTCAAGGGAATGAAAATGACATATATCTTAGATGCCCGTTAAATGTTCTCTCTCATAGTGTTTTAATTTAAGATAATTAAATTTAGGCAGAAGGGTTGATTTGTGCCCTCAAGGCTCGGCTTCAAATGGGAAGACAGTTTTATACAAATATATGTAGAATGTCGAGGATGAACAAAGAATTAAGTTTATTATTCATAATCCTTCGCTCATGATTGACTGAGTAATTGATTGATTGATTGATTGACTGATTCATCGATCGATCGATCGATAGAGGCTCCTGTCTCAAAAGCGCAAACCCATTCATCCCGACGACATGCGCGCAACAATGACCCGGCCCGATCGGATCGTGAGGCGTGGAAGCATGCACTGCGTTCCGCCACAGCCTCGCTGCCTTGCGGACACGCGCGCGCGCATCAAAATGTGCGCACTGAACGGATTAGGGAAAGTGGACGCCGGGCGTTGCGCAATCGACGCCGCGCACGTAACCCATTCCGCGGTCGCCGCGACGAGTGCATTGCGGCCGTCCGCGTTCGCTGTTCGCGGCTCAGCGGAGCAGTAGCGGCCGCGCCACAGTGGCAGCAACAAGAGGCCCGCGGCATCACCTCCTCCCCGAGGAAGGAGAGGACGGGGGGGGGGGGGGGGGGGGGGGGGGGGGGGGGGTACTCCGATTCGGCCGCGTATACCGGCGCATACCCCCTCCGACCGCGAACAGATTATCAGATCAGAGCAGGGCGCGCAGTACGAGTGCCGCCGCCACTCCCGCGCCTCCATCAGATTAGTTATAATGCGGTGCTCGCAGTGAATAACGGGACGCCCCGGCGAATGCGCCTTCCGGTCGTCAGCACGCGGAGGGAACGGATTGCGTGCCGCGGAGGTGTGGCGATGCCGCCGCCGGCGAAGCGCCTCCGATCGGGAGCGACTGCCGCCGCTGCTGCGCACGCACGCGTTCTCGGTTCCCCCATGCGCGGAGAAATAAGGTTGCGGCCGTAAACATGGGCGCAGCGCGGTAGTAGTGCGCTTTGGGCGAAGGGCTACAGCCTCCGCGTAGCGAGCACGCTCGCCCTTCGGCTCGGTAACTGTGGCCTACTGGGAAGCCTGTATTTACGTGAGTGAAGCGCAGCTAGAAAAACCTGAGGGGGAAGTGAGGCGTGAAATCGAAGGACTGAAAGAAAAAAAGAAGAAAACATTGTAAAGAAGCCTAAGTGAGGTTTTTCAACTCACGCTAAACCGGAACAACCGAATGGCTGAGGCGTGCTCTAGTTTGTATGGGCGCCATTATACACCGCTGGATTGTGAAAGCGAGCGGCAAGAGTGGGAATAAACCGAAAGCGCACGCACACGCGCATATATGCACTAAGGAAAAATAAAAATGGCAGATCCAATAGCCAATGATTACGATTACGGTAGGCATCGGATCTTGAGGTAATTATCACCTGGCAGAGGCAACGCAACGTATCGAAGGTAAACAGTGCAGAAAGGTGTTTTACTTCAAAGTCAAAACTATTTGAAGATACTTTTTGCAGCTTGCGTTGCCGCTCATGCGATCAGTCGGTCTACACAGGCCTTATTCTATTCGTCATATAGGTATACCTGCGAAATAAACACGCTGTTCTTTACGGGCGTTAAAAAGATAAAAGAAACAAATCTCTCGCCGATTTGCAGCGCATGCTTTTATGTAAGAATGGGGCATCATTATGTGTAGCGCCAGACTCTCTGAACACCTAGTGGCGCAGAGCATAGTGCAACTTCCTGCTGTGCACAACGAGCTGTATCGCGTATCTTATTTTTTTTCCTCTGTTGAGGCGACCGGACTTTAGTCACATATCGCTGCAGATGCTATTCCAAGAGAAATATGCCGTTCATGGTGGTTTTTTTTTTTTTTGGCCAATCGTCCTCAGGGATCCTGCGTAGGAGGCTTCCATGCTGATATCGCAGCGCCGTATTCCAAGGCCCAGTCAGCGCCGAGAAAGAAGCCTTGATCAAGACCTACAACCTATACGACGACAGCACCTGTTGCAGATTAACTCGAACCTCGAACATCCGCGTTCTGCGTGCGCCCGTGTGGCTAGACCGTGTCGGGAGCGTACAAAACGGTGGACTCTATTTGTCACGGGCGTGTCTTTCTTAATTTAAGAAGTGGTCTCGCTTTCGTCCCAACCTCTGTGGCTCTAGGCCCTGCGGTAATCTTCAGATTCGCAGCGGAACAATCTCAGCTTCTCTTTTGGCAGCGCAAGTTTCCTATGGCGCAGGGTAGAAAATATTGTGCCGAAGTGCGACCTTCACGCTATGACTCAGAGAAATGTGCGAGAGGTGATAAAAGTCTAGTCAATAATGGAAGTGAATTTGAACGAAACTTCTTTGACGTCGTAGGAAGAAAAATTATTTTTATTGCCTTGTGTTTCCAAGCGCGCCTGGATATAAAATTGAACGTTTATTTGGGGTATGGATGCGTTCCTTAGCGAGAAATAGCCTTAACTGCGAGTGAGCGCTGGTTCTTCGTGGGTCCCTGTTATGGTGGTGCCGTTTGTTGCAACTCTGATAATTAAGTATGAACATTCACAAACCGGGCCATATATCATTGCTTCTCCTGAGCAGCTTTAAGCAAGGATACCGCTATTGTCGTAACAGAGTTTTTTTCACGAACGGAAAGCCGTAAACATCTAGCTTAATGAGCACTCCATTCGAATCATTTCGTTCTTCGACACCTTGCAGTGAAGTTTGAGCAAAGAAATGTCATTCCAATCATACTGAACGCCGAGGTCTATTTCGAACGGTGGCATTTATTACGGTCAATATTTGGCTGCGCCGCCAGTCAGTGTTTCCAGCTTGACTGATTCGTAAAAGCCCTTTATCTAAAATGTACGGATAAATATGCGCTGACGATTTCACTTGCAAACAAGGATACAGAGACGGAGGTGTATAGAGTTTTCGCGTACGTAGTCTGCCGTTCATAATTTACTCCTATCGGTCGAAAAAGAGGGCTATATACCTCGTGTCCAGAAAGTTATGAATCATCCAGAGCTTTTGGACTGGCATGAGCGCCAGCTATCACAAGCATTTTAACCACCCTGTGTTCAGCGGTTCTCGCAAGGACACGAATGAGTGATCACATTTTCGAGCAACTATAAATAAGAGAAGACTAAAACAGAGGCGCAATAAATTCAGGACCCAAAAGATACGCATGGAATTGAAGTATTCAAGTTTGCACAGTTACTTAAAGGCGTCTTAAAGTGAAGGAATACGTTTTGCGGAAACATGATCGAATTGATTGTGAACAAACCTTATGGTTATTGAACGCAAGTAGAGATGGGGCAGTGCAGAAAGATCGAGAGAGCGAAGAAAAAAAAAGAGGGGGGGGGGAGCTAACCCACGTTCTTTCTCTTTTCCTAACATCATTACGCGTCTACACGAGCAGAAACCGTTGTTCCAGAAATGCAGAAGGCTAGGCGGACGCGGAAAGCGTCTATCCTGGAGACAATGGAGCCACACACTGCGACACTAGCCAGCAAGTTTAAAAGCGTACATTTGTTTGCGCTTCGTTGTCCTGGATTTTGTTTATGTGATGACAACGAGTTTCTATTTTTTTGCCCCCTCCGATGTAACCGGAAAAGCGGTGTTCGACAACAAGATTCGAGGGACAAGAGAAAGACAGAATGGAGGAAGGGGGGTGAAGGACCATTCGAGAAACGATCTGCCAGACGTGCATCCCCAAGCATTGTTGCTTTCTTAACGCTCGTCGAGGACCTATCCAGCAGGTCTGGCGGAAACTGCCGTCAGAAAGTACAGCTTTCCTTCTGAGGATAAACGAGAGCGGAACTCATAAGCGAAAGTCAACCGTCCATGGCGAACCTCGAGGTAGATGTACGCTGCTGTCCCTGGGCCGAGAAGGATCTTCTCCGGAGCGTTGACCAGCGCTTGGCAAAGGACGTCATTTTGTCTCCTCTGTTCTCAAACGACTAAGCGAAAACTTCTCTTGCCCGGTCACCGAAAAGGCCAGTTAGTGCACGCTATGTACGGCACGTGTGAAATGGTATAGGTGAGATTGTTAAGCTGAAATACGCTATACAGAGCGTTATGACTTGTGTTGGGAAGAAATTCAGGTGACCAGGAAGAAAGCATTGTGGAGCGTACCATCAATGTATCTCAGCAAGACCACTTGCATTATTTACCCCATAGAGTCTTAAGAGCGTATGCGACGAAACAGTGACAAACTGCTCAGAAGACTTGTTATACAAATTATCTGTCTGATTGAATATCAGTAGAAGACACTCCCATCTTTTACTACGACAGCTCTATGTGGGTATATTTACTGAAAACAGCGCCAGAATAGGCTTTGGTGAGGTCGATCGTAACCTTAACCGAACTGTGCCGCGGTTCGTGGCGCATCAATGTAGCATGCAAGAGCGGCCCCTTCGAACAGCGTCAGGGGCTCTGGTGGACACTTCCTCGTTCCAGTAGCCGAAAGTAATGAGTGTCACGGAGGGAATGCAGGGAGGGAAAATTAGAAGGGTGAATGCGTAAAAAACTTAATACGTGCTGTACATAATTACGTGTTCACATTCTCTGGGCCGAAATTAACCTGTAAATATTCTTTAAGCTTCATGTGTGCTGGATATGTACGATTCGGTCGTGAATCCTGTCAAGAGTCACTTCGCTCTACTGTCTATTGGATACCTCGACTTCCAACAGCAAGCAGCTTTACACGGCAGCTAGCTGAACACAATGTTAACTCAGTAAAGGCTGCACCGTCCGAGAGAGATGGGCGTTCGTTTAGGCTGTCAGAAGCTTTTCTAGACTGAAAACTTCTTCATTTAGGGACTGACCTCTTTGAAACAATAAAAAAGATAGATGGCAGTGCTGATATTATCTAGTCAGAGTGGCTGGCACATTCCTTTCTTTATTTGGTGTTTCGAGGCGTTTCTCTTTCGCAGCGAAGAGGTGAAGGAACCCTACGGAAGGGGAATAATTTCGGGGAAAGATAGGAGGCTCAGCGTAAACACTTTCACTAGGGCACATTTTCTTCCAGCAGTGCACGGAATGCGAGAAATGAGCAGAGTTAACAAGAGGCACGGTGGTCACCACCGAATGGTACTGCAGAACAACAATAATCACGGCGGGAATTTTTATGGTAGGCTGACCGGGGCAGTGCTATCTTTCGGCCTGAGCGCTGTGACGGCCAGTATAACAAAAATCCCTCCCCCAACTCACCTCCGCCCTTTCTTCCGACTGAGTTTTCGTTATCCAAGCGAACGAACAAGCAAGGGAGAAGAAGAGTAAATGGTGCATGCGCCCCAACCTGCTGATTCTCCATTCGGTTCGACTCTCAGCTAGCAAGATACAGAGTGCAGCTCGTTTTCCTGAAGATAAAGACAGCCTATAATGTTGATAATCATGCACAGATGGCAAGCGGGCAGCGTTGCTGAGAGGGTTTGTGCAGGATTTGGGCCTGCGGCGGACATAAAGAAGGTAACGGGAGCGAGGGAGGTGCTGCAAAAGTTGGAGAATTTGACCAAGCAATCAGCGAGGTGAAGGGAAAGTGTTTCAAAATGCTATGGGGTTACGGGTGTCAGGCTGCTATTGAAGCTATTGAAGGCGTGCATGCGGTCGAGAGTCAGATGGAGTGAGGAGCTCTGGAATAACTGGAGGTTATTACAGAAGAGGTATTTTGATTCGGTGGACTGAACTGGGATTATCCCACAACCAAGCTAATTCATTTTTTTTGCACAACCAGTAATAAATCACTGGTTGTAGAAATAAGACGGCATGATCAAGCTGTACAACTCTGTGCATAAGCTGCTCTAAATAAAAAAATATAAAAGTATGAAAAGTTAGCGCCAGCAGTTTAGTAGAAGTGTCGCGTCAAGGTCAAGCCAGTACCGTCTATTACGATATCAACGCGCTTTAGTCTATATAAAATGTGAATCTGCTCGACTATAATGGAGGTTTGCGTGGGAGGTCCAGCTTATCGCTTCTTCGCTTAGCCCTCTCGGGTTTAAGGTCTCGTCCAAAGCAGCGACTTGTTTCCATACCTGAGGTCGCGTGAGGTACAAATAACTGGCAGACTAAAACTCAGAACCCGCAAGCTAGATCGAGGGCTTACCCTGTTAGTGCATTTCCCTTTCTGTTGTTAAGCAAACGGGGAGTGGAATGACACGTAAATAGAGTCAGGCCTCACGTGGCTCGTATTCCGGCGAGTCCGTGTCGGTGATCTTCTGCAGCACGCGGAAGGAGCGGGACTGCACGAAGTCTCCAGGGTCCGAGGCGCGCTGACCGGCGGCGGGCGGGCGAGGCAGCGAGTGCGTCCGGTTTGGGTCCATGTAGCGGTCCTGCTGCTGCGGCGAACCGTCCAGGTTCAACCTGAAAACGCCACACGCGCCGGATGATGGGACACGACTCATACACCGGGGAGACGTTCGCCGCATGAAACCGGCGGAAGTGAGTACTCCTATTCGATATCCAATCAAATGAATAAAAATATAACATTGTCCGCCGTGCAATTTCACTACTCCTTGATCAAAGGCAGAAATCAGCCAGATTGATGTACTTACGAGGAGGTAACTATACAGATGCGGTCATCTAGCCTGCATCGAACCTTCATTCGCTAGAAGAGACAGCTTTCGAACGCAAATATTCGCCATCGAAGCGTTTTGTCTGAGGTCGTCAGTGACCGAAGACCTCGAACTGAACTGCCCTTGGAGCTTTGTTCACGTATCTCCGTGACACTGACAAGATCTGTGAAAGAGTTCTGGAGTTGAGTACGCTATCGTGTGCTCGATTCCCGACTGCGGCAACCGCATTTTGCTTAGTGCTTAATGAACTAACAGTTTCTTGCGCCTTGATTTCAGTGTGCGTATACGGAATTGCAGGCACAATGACTAACAGCAAGCGTCTCGAAAAAAAAAAAAAAAGAAACCAGATCTCTGAGATGGGCTGATAAACGCAATACGCGCTCTCTTTCTCTTGCTCACGCAGTTTACCGTCAGGTTTTTGACTGTGAACTTTGAACTTAGCTTTCTTTAGACTTTTTTTTTTTTTTTGCGCAAACCATAGTGTGCCAATTTCGCGCAATCTTCGCTCTTTACGGCCTGCTTTATTTGCGATCGCACATACGTTCGAAAACTGTCTCCTTTCCCCGCAAGAGAACTGAGCACAGACTGACTGAGCGACTGAAAGACAAAGAAAAGAGAAGCAAAGGATCAGTTCGCTATCGCCCGCTGCGAAACCCCGCGGGACGCCGCGGGCAGGCCATTCAATGCCCCATTGAGAGCGAATTGTGCCTCACGGCGTCTCCAAACGGGCACGGCGAGCAATCGGAGATTGCGGGCGGTTGCTTGAAGATCAACAAAGAAACAAAAAAAAAAAGATCACAAGGTCTGTGGGGTGCGCACATCATCTACCTGCACTGAGCACCACACGATGTAACCGTGCTCGTGCGCGTTGCGCAATACCAGTGCGCGCGCGATTCTCTCGCTGAAAAGGGAATGAGCCGTTAGAATATACGAGCGGCGACGCCAATAGTGGTTCTAAGAAAGTAAATTTAATAACATTTTTATTGGGATACGGGCCTAACAACGCAACCGTATCTTGTCCAGTCGTTTTTTCAGTCATTCGAACGGCGCTCCTCAACGAGGTTCCCGCGAATGCACTGTGCGACTGCGAAGGCACTTTGGGCACGGCGGTGACGACACACCGCCGTTAGAAATCATCAGGCGAGAGCGGGCAGTATTCGTCTCCGCAGTTGCCCGAATGACGCAAGGCGGGCGGCTCGAATAGCGGAATTCAATTTCTCGGTTCCTGTCGGCTAGGATAACTCGTATGCAGAGTCGCAGCGCACAGCGCACGCAATCCCTTAGAAAAATGTGCGATGAGTTTGCGATTTAAAGTTAATGAATATAAATGCAGAGCTTTCCTGCACATCAGCTGCTGGCGCCATCTGTCGGCCGCAAATGGCGAACACTGCGTAGCTGAGTGGGATAATTTTCATTTGTAACTGCGAGAAAAACGAAAGCTGCCCGAAAGACAGTGCGCGAAGATGTTGGTTTTGGCCTACTCTTACTAAGCGTGGCAGAATCTGACTAATAAAACACCTTTTGCGCGCGTACTGAGGAGCTTTGACGGTTATAGAAATATGAATGGGGTGTACCTGGACGTTCCGAATTCTCGCGGTAAATTCTGATGCTCAGCGCCATGCAGCATTTGGTGGTAGCCGCACAAACTAGAAGCGCTTCTCCAGATTTTCTGTGCTTGAGATATCCCACTTACCAGATATTTACCATAATTTCTGAGTTGAGTTTCTGATGCATTGCGGATTAAAACTGGCCAGCGAGTTTCTGATTCAGACGTGGTGTGTCTTTTCTTGTCGATATTCTTCTCAATTCACGATGTATGCTAAGCTCATGATACATTTATACATTATCTATGATGCATTAAAAATAGCGTTTCTGTAAAAAAAAAAAAGATATATTTTGAATGCTATTTTTTTATTATCACCTCTTTCAAATCACGCACAAACTATATCTATGGTTCCTTAAACGTAATGAAAACATCCACTAAATAATTATATGTGCAACTCTCGCTGAAACGCGGCACAGTCCGGAACGCACCCTTCAATCATTAGAACAAACAACTTCCACCTACCATATGAAAGGAGCAAGTAACAACAACGTCGAAAATAGGGCACTACAGTGTGCAATTACATGCCACACCGGCCACTCTCCTGATTCGAACTTCTCCATACACTGGACACATGCTTATAGTATATTGGCAATACAAGGCCTCTCAGTAAGCGCTAGTGAGTACTTGTCAATAAGCAGAGTTCTCTAAAAAAAAAAAAAAATTGGACCGCAGCGGCGGCCTAGTGGTTGAGCCTCCGCCTCGCATGCGGGAGGTGCTGGGTTCGATCCCCAGTGCAGCCAGATACTCGCCGGTGATGCAATGGGTAGAAGCTTTCCCCTGCCTGATGCTCGGCATAACCAGGGTGAAATGCTTGGGAAAAGGGTCTATGACCCCACCTTGAGAAGAAGAAAAATACCTTGTGCCGTGGCGCTCCTTGCGTCACAAAAAATCACTCTCATCAAAAAAAATTTGCCTTCATGTATGCACTCTACTATGCACTCTACAAGTACTCTGGCAGGTACAAATAAATGGATATAACTGCAAAATGCTAGATCATGTGCATCATTACTACACGAGCAATTGAAAAAAAAAATGTATGGGACGGTGCTTTACAAATGAACTGAACTTAAGTCGTCAAGCATAACGACATGCGCTCAAAAAAAAAAAAACTTTTGACCACCAGAAAACATAATGCAAAATTTCATAAAGAATTTCATTTTGTCGACCCGCAGCTACAAAGTTAATACAAAAGCTCATCAAAAATTTATGATGTTGGTCTGATGCAAGAAAGCAACAGATGTTGCCTTTGTGATTAATTTCTGATGACTCACGATGATTATAACGTAATGACATCACAAATTCAGCATTCATTTTTGTAAGGGGTGGCTTGCTTATTCGCACGAAGGTTGATCAGACAAACCAACTTTGTTCCCGATGCGTCGCATGCTAGACGACCTCTACGCACCCTTCCATCTGGCGGCTGGGCGGATCTCCCCATCCTTCACCCTGGGCCGCTGCTGCCTCCTGGCGGGCATTGATGCGCCTCTGGATGCGCGGAGACTTGATCTCTGACAGGTCCAGTCCTGTGCGAGAGGGTCAAAAAGCTTGAAGTTAGCGCGTATAAGTTCTGAAAAAGCACAATTCAAGCATTTTGGACTAGAATGACTTGCAGTAACGTGAGCTTCTCTTTTTTTTGTGTGTGTGGAGAAAAGAGGCACTGTAAAAACTAAAGAATTGATCTGAAGGGCACTATCACCGGCTCTCTACCTCATATGGTTTAGAAGAGCGTCAATTTGGGCTAGATGGTGCATTATTTTAGACATAAATGGTAATAGCGCTACAGCAAGACGTACACAAGAACAACTGACACAGGACATGCGCATGTCCTGTGTCAGTCTTTCTTGTGTACGTCTTGCTGTAGCGCTATTACAATTTCTGTCTCTCCCTCATGGTCGCCCGAATGGTCACATTAAGCAAACACAGCTGTATTTACTTTTTTTAGCTTCGGTTAGCGCTAGCTTTACGTGCGCTTTGACTCATGACTGAGTTCATGACTCAGCTGCGAATGAAATAGCCGTGCTTTAACTTAGCTCGCCAACACGTAGGTCGCATTGTCATACAAATGCACACTGCTGCATTCTTCTTTTTTTTTGTTTTTGCCAGTGTATTCACTTTAAGTGTTGTCAGAAGTTTTATGCTGAGCTCTCCTATCTGCTTGGACGTGTTATGAAGGATTAAACCTCATGTCCAGAGTCGAGTCTTGTGCGCTCGCGCCTCCCATTTGCTAAGCTACCCTCAGAGCCAGTGCGGGCTCTGGGCCGAAAGACGCGTGGAACAGCGTGTAACCTCGGCCATGACGAGATGTGGCGACAGCAACGTCGAGAACTGAAGCGCCAGCCTCAAAATTAATAGACTGGCGCCGTCACGCACCCCGAACCATAGCGCTTTAATTTGGCCGCTGCAATAACTCATCCACGAGCCCTGAGCCGTTCACAGGATGCCTGCGTCGCCCACAACGCACGAAGGGAGAGTCACGGCTGAAGTTCTCACCCCTTCATCAAAGACGGTATTTCTTTCCCTGTTTATGTGTTTCCTCACGTGAGACACTCCTTTTGATAAGGGACGAGTAAATATCGAGCCACCCAGATCATTTAGAAGCCCACTTGTTTTCGAACCCAGCGTCAATAGATTTTTCTTTTTTTTTCATGAAATGGTGAGAAAAAGCACACGTACGCAGACGGAATTAATAGTCAAGAAGACATCTGGTAGTTAACTTTAAAAACCCGAAAGTGGCAGGTCAGATTTCCCTACACTTACGTCGCAACAAAAAGCAAAGCACGCGAGAACGTTTTTCTAGAGAAGACACAAGAGAAATAAATTCTGTACAGCATCAAAGTAAAAAGGGTTCGTATTCATACCCCATCATATTCCATCTTTGAGCCCGTTAAATTTGAAGAATGTAAGATGGTTCGCACGAAGAAATTATTTTGGCGCTAAAAAGCCAGCCGGTCAGACCAGAAGTGTACTTCTCCTAAAGCTTTGCCGTTATGCGTTGAAGACAACGCTGCATTCTCGGCCCGGCTATTTTTTGCAACAGTTATCGATCCGTTTTATGCCGTACGGAAAGACGGTACCTTTACAGACTACAGATTATTATCTCCCGTCGTTTTTCGTGGAAAGGCCTGCTTCAACTATGTAAACAGTGGGAGCCTTTTATGTGCATAAAAAAAAAAGAAAAGAACTGAAAGAAAAGAGTAGCGACTCTTTCTGACGCCATGGTAGACTTGTAGCTCAGTTGTCATTTCGAGCAATGTTTTTGAGTTTAAAATTGGTTTTTCATTGTAGCATGTACGTGCATGATAAAAAAAAGCAAAAATGAATCGCTGACCAAGCAGTGTAAAGAAGAAAAAATGTTCCCTTCCGAATCATCAGGGCGCCTTAAGCTCCGGACCTAAAATAATACGTCCAGGTACGCGATACTGCATGACACTTTACTTGATGACCAATCCTCGTTTGTTACATTTGAAGTACACAGTGCCGCCCCACATGGTGAACTTCAAAGCCGGCAATTCTTCCCTGTAGTAGTAGCTGTCGTTCCTCTCTGTGCAGATGCCGACCTTGCCGAGGGAGTGAATAAAAATTTACTTTGGTATTTCTAGACGACAACTCTAGATGGAGCCCTAATACGAGGCTCAAATGGCGGCGGCCACCCTGTGCACCCACTGAACTAGCCAACGCTGGTCAGCCGCTCCTTATAAAAGGATTGGGTAGGGCGAGGGATGGATGGGAAAGAAGGAACGGTCTGGCATTGCCAGATAGAATGGAAGAGGTAGGGATGGCTATGGCTCCCACAAGAAGGACACGGACAGGGACTAAGCGAGGGATGACCGTCGGAGTAAAATAGCGGTGTAGGGAAAGTATCAGTCTGCAATAGCCTTAAGGCAGTTGCAAGCTCGGATGAGGAGGAGGGCACCGTATCCGAGAGTGGCGCAGGACAGCCAGAAAAACGTTGACGGAGAAGGCTTCATGACTGTGCGAGCTTGGCACCTGTTCTGTGGGGACCCGGAGGGATAATTCTCAGATGAGTGCATAAGCAAGCTCATTTTCAGGGAAGCCAGCATGATCAGGTACCCAGTCCATACGATATGTGCTGTTTGTGTGAGTGTGTGTTCCAGCCGGTGGTTGGTGTTACGTTGTAAGACAGCACGAGGTTAGCTCCTACACGCATGTTGCGAGTCGGTGAGTGTGGCGATCGCAGTGTTAGTGTAGACGTGTTCGGTATTCAGGGTGTCCGCGCCACCACCCGTTCTTCTAACAGCGGAGCATCCTGGAGACGAACTTCGGTTCTTCAGGCATGAGGACGTCTAACGCATGCACGTTAACCACGACGTTCGCTACACGCTTGCCGGTGAATGGAAAACGCATTCCTGCTCAGGGCGGGAGCTTCCTCGGTAGCCGTTTGAAAGGACCGGCATAATAACTTGGTCGAATGGTGCCGGCGCGCTGCCTGACGAGTCGGGTTCGCGTGCTTAGCTTCACCGTTTGTGCTGCCTGCGAACAGTGGAGTACTTACTTTTCTATCCAGGTCCCTTTCCAAAATGTGCATCATCCTCTTTTCCTTCTTCGCCTTCTATATAGCCTTTGCATTCTGACTCCTTCCTTCTTTTCTAGAGCTAAATATTGTTTCACTGCCACTAGTAATAATAGTAATTCCATTAGTAATATAACGGACACTGCACAAGGTGAGAGCAGATACAACTATTAAAGGCAGAATTGAGGAGAAGGCAAGGGGAGATATTTGTTGCCTATTTTTCCTCCTTAAATATCGTCAGGACTAGAGCAAGAAAATGGACAGCGAGAAAGGAACTATTGAAAGCGTTTACTAGTGTGAATATATTTCGCCATTTGCTATAGTTTAGAGAACAGGGTCCACTAGGTTAACCATAAGGTACTTGCTTTTGAAAGCGTTGCTGCTTTGGGGCAATACGCACGTATTCAGAAATGAAACATTGTTTTTTTGTGTGTGTATCCTCCTCATGTTTGAGCCTGGGAGAGAGAGAGAGAGGAAGAACTAATAAAAGGAAAGGCAGAAGGGTTAGGCTGAGGCAGACTGCTCTAGCTTGCTACTCTACGCCAGAACCTGGGCCTGATAAGGTGATAATGAGAGTCAGTGAGAATAAAGACACCATGGGTGACAGGCCATACGCAAATTGGCTGCTAATGAACCTATTTGTAGGCGATAGCGAAGTTGCATGCAAAAGAAAGCTTTTCGTTGAGTGTTTTTGACACGTTGCAACTCTCTCATACCTTCAACATTAATTTTTTTTTACAACAACTAGCTCCCTTTGCCGCCATCTTCTTGTCTTTGCTACTTGACCAACTTGTTAACACCTCCTTGAAAGGTTAAAAAGAACTGCCTATTTGTCGAATCTTCGAGCAAATAATATTTCTGGTTGCAATCGCGTTGCTCCTCTGTTCATATGCTTCGAGTATTGCTTCGCCCCGAGACATGAAATACCCACCACCGGGCGTGTACGTGAAGGGCTTCTTGTCCTTGCTGTTAAGCGTGCCAACCAGCTGGGGCGGCAGGTAGCAGAAAGGCTGCGTGCCGTCCTGGGGTCCCTGGGCCGCGATCTGGGCCGGGTCGTAGCCACTTCCGGACGACCTTTGCGCGGCCTTCTCGGCCTCCTGTCAGGCGAGACGGAGAGCCCATGTACAACACGGACGCAAAAAGAAAAGGGGTTACACGAGGTCGCCGAATGGCTGCAGTTTTCTTCGCCGCGCCCTGCTTTATCGAGCGTGTCGTCCGCCAGCAATCGAAGGCCGCGACGAACGCCGCTCTCTCCGCTGCTTGCCCGTTCTGCAGCTGGTTACATTTATTTGCCTTGAGGTGAACGGAAAATTATGCCACTTAGTAGAAGACAGCATGGACTTCATCTGTCAACACGGCGGGATTTAATCTCAAATAAGTCATCTAGAATAAGCATAATAATAGACAACCAAGTGCTGCAATTACGTCCGTTGAGGAGCTGCCTTCCCCAACCTGCTCCCCGGCTACTACATCTTCTGAAATACAGGTGCGAAATAAACCGCAACTTTTTTAACCTGCCGCAGGTAAAATGCGGCCTCGCTTGCAGCGCGGTAGTTTTATACTCCGCCAATATTTAATTACAAAGAAATTGGGTAGTGTTGTGAATACACGCAGAAGGGAACTTCAGTTCGCGAATCCCAATGTGACGACTCTGATAATGATATACACAATATTGCTCACGTGTCACAAATATATGAAATGTCATGAATTATTAAATTTTGAATGCATGTCGCCCACATTTAGCAAGGGCAGGAGAAACAGAAAGGCCAAAGACTTTCGTAGAAATTAGCTGTTTTTCACTTTTTTTTTTTTCACGCACCTGCTTCTGCCTCCACGTGGGAGCACCGCCCGATGGTGGCGGCGGGGGAGGTGGTGGCGGCGGAGGAGGACCACCAGGGCCACCTCCACCACTTTGCATGGGGGGCAGCGGCGGCGGTGGTGGCGGGGCAGCCGTGTGCGGCGACACCATCGATGTTTGCGGAGGGGGCGGCGGAGGAGGGGTGGGTGGTTCGTGGCGGAACGGTCCACCGCCGCCGTATCCACCGGACACCGGCGACGACGACGCTATGGGAGGCGGCGGCGGCGGATACGCATACGACTGATCATCGTAGCCTACGTTGGCACTCGTCGGTGGGGAGGCCATGCCGCCTATGGATTGCGCTGGAGGGGGTGGTATGAAGAATGCTCCGGGGCTTCGTCCGCCGCCAGAGACGGTGGGCGAGGCGTTGCCCTGGCGCCCACCGGCTGGCGGGGGCGGTGGAATCTGGAAGGTGTTGGGGCTGTAGCCGCCGCTAGACGGCGACGCCCTTCCTTGTCCAGCTGGTGGTGGCGGCGGTATGGAGAAGGAGTTTTGTGCTTGCGGTGACATGGCGCCCGCGGGTGGAGGCGGCGGAATGGGGAACTTGGGTCCGCTCGCGTTGAAGCGGCCGTTGGGTGAGGCTGTCCTCTGGCCCCCGGACGGCGAGTGGCCTCCTCCACTTTGCATGGGGAATAGTCCGCCCGTGCTGTAGTACACGGGAGCGTCCGGAGTCTCGGGCGCTGGAGGCCACTGTGGAGCTGACCACTGGGGACTAGTGGGAGTGCGGTTGGATGCAAAGGCCATCCTGTTCGGGTCAGCCGAGCCCCCTGGAGTCATAGGCATGTTGGGGCCAAAGGGTCCGCCTTGCTGCTGCCTGCGAAAATAGGCATCGAAACGAAGGTTGAACGGGGTGAGGATAATTTTTGCGGGTATAATGCCCTAGTAAGAACCTAAATGAAGAACCACTCATGCACAGAACTCAAGGGAAAGTTGTTTTGTTCGTGACGAGAGAGAGAGCACTGCTCTCACACTGTCGCAAATGAGCAGTAGGAAATGAGCGCTGGTATGAAAAAAAAATAATGCACAAATAGACACGGGCTACTGTGATTGACCCGATTGCTCACTGCAGTTAGCAGGTGGGCTTGTGGGCTTTAGAAACTCGCGCATCAGGCAAATCTTATTTGAGTCAGGACCTGGTGAACTGATCCAGCGCTCTGGGCGCGCCATTTCACTTCACTTTATAGCAGGAAATAGACACCGTCTCATTTCCAACACATTGTGATCGGGAATCCCGATGCAAGATGTCATATATAACTTGTCTACCCAGACCTGTGGCCCCGTGAACAGGACTGATATCAACGTCCCTAAATTACATGTGGATTAAGGCATGGAAAACGGGCCAAGCCACCAATAATCAGTCGACACGGGCGTTTAACGTCGCCTTTGTTGACTAAAATCCCGAGGATAAAAGTTATCGAGGTCACGATGTGCTTTATTTCCTGCTTCCTGTTGGCGAATCCTCCTCTTGAGAGACCTCCTCAAGGGCAACAGCCCAGCATGGAGGCACAGTTTGAAGGGCCTCACTTTCGTCGTGCAGTTCCATCACTGAATGTGGGCATGAGACTGCGCTCGTCATCTGCAGCCTTTGATACGCCCCAGCCCTAATCCTTGCCAACTTTGCTACCCAACCGTAGTTCAGTGACTGTAGCGTTATAATATCGAGCACGAAGCCCCGGGTTCGAATCTATCAACGACAACCGCTTTTCGACGGCGTTAACATCGAAACACACCACAGTACAGAAGATTCGGTGCGGGTTAAGGTGGCAGAGCAAAAGGCGCCAATTATCTCAACTGCGCACTAAAGTGGTAAGTATTACATTTATGAGCCTTTCAGTGAGCTGGCCGCAATATTATTGCATGTGCTGAGTGACCGCTTTCGAGTGGTAGTGCTAAGGTTGCACGGTGGTCAAGGCTGTGTACTGCGCGAACGTTGGTGTCATGCATCCAAGTGCTGAACCTTAAAACCTCCCATATTTAACCGTATTCAGCCTTAAAACAAGTGAAGCACATCAGTTTACTGCAGCGTAGTCACGCACATATTATCTGAAGAATGTGCAGTTCATAACAAAGTCCCGACCCTAAACGTTCGGGCACACTAGGCCGGAACTCATTAGAAAGTGCCAAAATCATGGTGCGCTCTATTACCTTCTTTCATTTCAAACCTGAGCAGCTTTTTCGGAGGGCCCGCGGTTTCAGCGTCGGCAAGCCACGCAAGACTCTCTAAACTTTCCAAACAAGCTCAGTCGACGCAGTTTAAACCCCGTTCCTTCGCCACGTCGGCCTCTCGCACGACTTTTCAAAGCTCGCGCATGCAGTACAAATTGGCCAGCACAGTTCGTTCCACTCGTAAGGTTTTCGCCGCCACCCGTGCGCGCGCGCATACAAGCGCAGCACCGCGAGCTGACAGTACCCGTCATAGCTCCCGTTCTCCAAAAACAAGCTGCACGCGCGATGCACAGCGAGCTCCCGCTGAGAAGCGTGCACCGGCCGACACAGGAGACGGGGGAAGAATTGACTGCGCAGGCCGGGGAAGCACGCCGCGAATGCAGCGTGTGCCAGATGCGCGCATTTATAGCCGCCGCTTGTTTGAGCCACGCAAGGGGCCGGGCCACTGGGTTAACGCGCAGGAAGAGCGGTTCTTTTTACTGTTCGTTACTGCGCGTTTTTTTTTTCCCTGACGCTGCGACTGAACTGAGGGGTTTGGACTTCACTCAAAGCAGCCCGAGAAGCGCGGCATCACCAGCGGCATCGTCCACGGCTTGGAACCTGGTGGGTATAAATATAGAGGAGAACGCCGGGGGGGGGGGGGGGGGGGGGGGGAGCGTAGGAGGGGCACGTGGAAAGAAGCCCTGGCACGATGACCGAGCTCGAGGACGCAATCCCGCGACCAAACCCCTCCCGTTTATCTCAGGAGACGGCGCAGACACGACGCCTGGAGCAATAGTTGCCAGCGACGCCAACCCCTGCGCGTTTCCCGGATTGCACTCGCTAGCGGAGATATTTCACACGGATGGCCAACCCTGGGCTAGAAGTAGCGCTGCTAGGCGGCAAAATACGCAGCACGAACGTACTGTCGGTACTTCGCAAATTTTATTTCTTTTTTTTTTGAAGCCTTGCGTGAATACGCACTGCGCTGAGGCCAGTAAGATTAGTTTATAGTACTAACCGGCTGGCTGGCTAACCTACGCATTATAGATCTTTGCCAGCTGCAAAGATGTTACTCGAGGACGCATAGACATCAGCGTGCGCACGCAATCAGCTACTCGAAAAAAAAAAATACTGCGCTGCTAGCCAGTGAATAAACGGCTTCTACTGACGATAGAATTACGTACTCCTGCTACGTCATGTTAAGAAGGGAGCTACGACAAACTCGGGGCGACAATTTTACTTCCTCCCTTGATTTGTCCACTGTGAAGGCGGCATTACTTGAGCCGCTAAGAAGCGAAAAATCTTTGCAGCGAAGTAAAAGGTCTCTCTTTTTTTTTTTTGCCAGCGCTGGCATTAAGCTGCTAGTGGTCAATTCAAGTTTCTGGAAAGTAAAGCCCTGAACCTTCTCTTCTTCTTAGACACCGAATTCGCAGGGAAGCCCAACACCACAGGACAACGCTGATATATATAAAACGTTCTGACGAAGGGTGAAACCTAGATCACTATAGGTCATCACGAATCTCTCAAGACAGCGCCTCCATGATATATATTTAAGCTGCACCATCTTTGTAATACTTTCAGAGCCTATATGCTTCTGCATCCTATGCACAAGGGAATCCAGTTTTCGAAGTGCTGTTATTGTACGCTCACACGAATCGGTGCACATGCTCATTGCTCTTCTATTTGAGAACGACGTGTTGCATCACTGAGCCAGCGTAAGGAGGCCGTGCAAAGACACTAGAAATGAATGAAATAAAGGTGTCCGTGTGCATGAGTTGTGTGACATGGGCTATTATTCCTGCGTGTCATGTATAGAGGGTAGTGTTAGTGGAAAAGCCCTGCCTAAATACTGCGAAGGGGATAACCTGTTGCTCAAACAATCAGACATTAGAGCAAGCACGTACAACCTACCAATAGCAACGCCCACGAGCTACAACTGAGCAGCTATAGCAAGGAGGGAATGTGCCTGCGACTGCGGAGGGGCATCGATGATTATGTTCTCAGGCTTAATGGCACATACCCACGGCGGGGGATTGGCCAGGGACATCGGCACATGGGTGGATAACTTTCTTTTTTTTTTTTTACTTACAGTGAAATTTAAGTTATTGTGGCTGCTTCGACTTCTTAAAAATAGTAGGTTTATGGAGAGGGAGGCCATTGAAAAAGGTACCGACGTCGAAAGAGCAATCACATTTTCCCCCATATTGCAGTGTAGTACATAAAAACGACAGTTCCGGACGCATAACGCTTCAGTCACTCGACATTTTTTTTTTGTTGCTTTTTCAACATTTTTTTTCTCTTCAAAAATTCAAACTATCTCGGTAAACAACCGAGCGCAAAACTGTTACGCTGGTATATGCCAACGAATATATGTCGAACCAGTCATGACGCCAACCGCAGCGTTTGTTTCGTGTAAATTAGGTGACGGGTTTACACGGCCTCCTTACTCTGGCTCAGTAATGCAACACGTTGTTCTGAAATCGAAGATCAGTGTTGGTCAAATGTTTAGGGGAATCCCCCAAGGGGGAGTAGATTTTCTGAAGAAGTTTCTGAGAAAGCTGTAGAGCTTTCCTTTGTGGCTGTATGGTTCCGCTTGAGTGGATGTCAATAAATAATTACTCCCTTATTATAAATAGAAGATCAATAAATAGAAGACCAACACTCTTCCCACTTCGAGTTACTGATCAATTCGCTCTCGCCCTACCATGAGATTGCCGTCCCGGTTAGCTCAATTGGTAGAGCGACTGCTCCGGTGTGGCGGTGGTTCCGGGTTCGAACCCCGGACCAGGACGAATTTTTCTTTAACTACGAAGTTTCTGAGAAAGCTGTATAGCTTTCCTTTGTAGCCGTATGGCTGCGCTTGGGTGGATGCCAATGAGTAATTACTCCCTTATTACAAATCTACTCCACCTTGGGGGATTCCCCTAAACATTTGACCAAGATCAATGAGCATGCGCATTAATTTGTGTCGGCGTGAACTAACAGCACTTCGAAAATTGGGCCTGATTTTTTTTATATATGGGCACAGAAATAGGCGCTGAAAGTATTACAAACCTGGTGCAGCTTAGTTATATATCATAGAAGGCGCTGTCTTTACAGTGATGCAACACGTCGTTCTGAAATAGAAGAGCAATGAGCATGTCAACCGATTCGTGTGAGCGTACCATAACAGCACTTCGAAAACCGGGTTCCCTTGTGCATATATGTGCATAGGATGCGGAAGCATATTGGCTCTGAAAGTATTACAAAGATGGTGCAGCTTAAATATATATCATAGAAGGCGCTGTCTTTACAGATTCGAGATGACCTTGTGATCTAGGTTTCACCCTTCGCCACAACTTTTTATATATATCAGCGTTGTCCTGCGGTGTTGCGCTTCCCTGCGAATTCGGTGGCTAAGAAGAGAAGGTTCAAAGTTTCACTTTCCAGAAACCTGCACTGAGCACTAGCAGCTTAATGGCATCTCTGGCAAAAAATAAGAGCTTTTACTTCACCACCAAGATTTTTTGCTTCTGAGCAGCTGAAGTAATGCAGCCTTTACAGTGGACAGACAAATCAAGGGAGGAAGTAAAATCATCGTCCCGAGTTTCTCGGAGCCCACTTCTTAACATGCCGAAGCAGGAATACTTAATTCTTCAAAAGAAAAAAAAAAACAAGACGTTGGATAGTGAACATAAGATCGGTGGTTCCACCTCTGGCTGCTATGCACGGCGGTCGCATATTAATGCGGCGGAGGCGTTACAAAATGCCCGGCACTGAAATTCCGGAGCAGGCTGAAGAACCACCGCCGGCGTGGTCTAATACGGAAAGTTCCCCCACTGCGGGGGAGGCCCCTATTCCCGATCACTGTGTCCATTCGGGTCGTATACATTTACTACGCCCGAGTGAATTCAATTTTCTTCGCCCCGGCTTTGCAAAAGCCCATTCGGATGAGCTCAGTGTTCCTCGAGAGCGCAAGCAAAGGCAAGCCGTGCTGTCGGTGACATTACTCCGTTCGAACGCAACCTGGTCTCACTCAGCTTTTGGGGCCTCCGCGGCAGACTGCTGCCGCTCGGCGCCACGCGGCCTCGGGGCTCGTTTCGCAAATTGTCCGGCGGGCCGGGCGCATGGAAGGCGCGACCTTCGCGGCTCCAAGGAGACGACAGCCGCAACGAAGTCACGCACTCGCGTGCACCGCGGCGCTGGCCCCTTGCACGGGGTGGCGCCTTGGAAGCGCGCTGCGTTCCGGGCAGGCCGCGTTCCGCCAATGACTCGTAACAACGAGAACAAAACGCCGGCGCTCGACTTCATTCGAAACCAGCGCACACGCGTGCCGGCACGAAGGGCGGCATTAGAGACACAATGAGTGCTCACTCTGCATGCACCTGAAATCGCTCTTTTCACATCTTTCTTTTTTCTCCTTCCCTCTCTTTCACCTCCCCGCCCGCTGCTTTACTTCTTTTTGATCAGTGTGTTTCTACCCCTTAGTTTCCGTTTCCTTCTTTCTCGTTTCCGTCGTTCTTCTCAATATTCGGTTTTTTTCTTCTTTTTTTTCTCGCGTCGTGAGTCAAATTCACGACTTTTGCGTAAACCGAAGGCATGGAAGCCGGCATAAGACGCATACGCGCACGGCTCGAGCGTGTATGGACTTTGTAACGGCGTGGGTTTCGGCTGTGCCTCTTTGTTGTTGAGTCGTTCGCCTTCGAGTCACGAGTAGCGCGCACAATGGGGCGCTTCGCTGCCGGCTTGAATGACGACGTCAGCTCTGACGGATTTCTGCTGCCTGTCACGTCTTGTTTGGGGGCCATTAGCCTTTCCAAAGAGGCTCGGAAATATGAGCAGCCGGTGCGTGAGAGGATGCTTTGTCCATCGACTTGACATCTGTATGCCGCTGCCTTCTGCTACGCCGGAAATAAATAGCCCAGGGAAAATGCTGGGCGCCGAGTGAAGGCTCTGCACCGTTCGGCCCGTGGTAAATCTTACCGGGGCAATACTGTGCCTACTGGTGTTGCAAATAGTCGCACGCACGTTTTCGGCGTATTATCTTCCAAGGTTGTCCCAACTTAAAACATAGCAGAGGGATTTCTTTTATAGTCGAGTAATGATGGGAAGCCAATTTAATCACTAAACTACGGAATAGCGAGATCGCACAACCAGTCAACGTACTGCTTTTTCCAAAGCAGCCGAGCAACCGGGCTTCTTTCTTAGCCGTGTAGCGGGCAACATAAGGCAGCCCATTAGCTCTAAATCTATGTGAGGTAAGGATAACTCTAGTCATTACCTTTCTGGACCTTTTGGTCCCTAGGGCACCGTCGGGGCGCTTCACAGTACGGCTGCGAAGCAAATCCCACTGCTTTGTTACTTTTTTGCAAAGGGGGTACTTACAATGTTCTTCATGTGTGCGCAGTCAACATGCGTTTAGAATTAGATGCTGTTTCTTTTTTCTCTTAGTGTAAGCGTACAAAACTGGAATGGCACTTTGCAAATATCACAACGTAAAATCTTTTCAACTGTCCCACGAGCTACGCGCAAAGGAAAAATAGAGCTCACGAGCTATACTCAAAGAAAAAAAAAGAATGTCGGGGGAATATTGTCGGCGGCCCCTTTTGTTCTCTGCACAGTACACAGGGAAGAATACTTCAAGCATGAATTAGTCCGGAAAACATCCAATGTATTTCACTACCGTAATACACATTGAAGAAAGAAAGCTGAAAACTGCGCGCCGTGGCATTTTTTCATCGCACATCGAAACAACTATCATTTTCAAGTCCGAGTGTTTGCGAAGGCTTTAGTGCAATTGGGCAACGACAGGCCCAGACTATTTTTTTTTTTAGACGTATGTTTCAAGTGGTTCATGCTACAACTTTGATCGAAAGTATGTACATGATGTGTCAAAAATTCCCAGGCCACAAGGTTCACCGTCGGGTATGTCGTAAGGAATTAACGGCACCCCCTAAGCTGAAAAATATCTGGAGAATGAGGTGGTGTCTCCTCCTCTGTGGCCTAGGAACTTTCAACCAGCCCTGTACCTTCCGCAGGGGATTGCCCCCGTGACCGACAGTCAGCAAACAGAACCTGGCTTGCATACGTCTGTAAAAACAGTGCTGCGGTGATATCGGCAAGGCTGTCCTCGAGGTGATAAATAGCGTTATTAGTGACGGGACTGGAAACAGTGAGAGTGTATGAAGGTAATTAGCGCATAACAGTTGTACCATGGCAGCGATCGGAATCTATTGAGAGCTATTCGTTGGAACTGCGCTGACGTATTGATATGTAACTCAGAGACGCTACGCGTCAGGGGTTGATTTATGGGTAGAGGGAGCGTTTTGGGGGGAGGGGGAGGAGGCGGTCTCAATTGAATCACATATTTTCATCTAAAAAAAAATGGGGTTAAACATTGTCTTCGCGTGTAAAATTTCTCGCTTGGTAGGGGGAAGGGGGGGGGGGGGCACCCTAACACCCTATAAATCCGTTTCTGTAGTAGTATTAGTAGTGCTAGTTTATTAAAAATGATAATAAAAAAGAAGGAAAGCATTTTTGCTAGCCCCGGCATCTGCCATCGCTACGGGAAGCACCTGAGCTGAGGCAGCGGAAATAGAGGGATAGCAGCCAGACTGGAGAAATGAAATGGAAGAGAAAGAACAGCCAGAAAGGACAGGGGGAAGAGAGGTACTATATACAAATATTATATTTACAAATTAACATATGTACAGGTCGGGCGCGTGGGATGGCCATGGTCGAAAATGAAGGAGAGCGCGCGCGCACGACACACTCTACCGTTTCTATTATTAATGCAAGAGCTTGAGGGCAGAATCTTCAGCCACACAGCTGATCTCAAGTCCCTGAAATCGGCATCGAAATTTCGTTTCTGTTACGTGACAAAATATCGCCGCCGATTTCAGGTACTTTAGATCAGCAGTGCAACTGAAGATGTTGTTGTCAAGCTCTTGCGCGAGTTTTAACTTCAGTAAAACAATTAAAAAAAAAAACGTCAGGTAAGACTTTGGTGTCTCCAGCCCGAATTCGCTGCCCTGTGCCACAATCAGTGTCCTCTGGTGCATTGTTGTGCGAACAAACTAGTCGCACCGTCCGAATGAACGCTGGATAGCACTGCTTATTTGGAGACACAAGAAATGATGAGGCCATGCGCTGGCAGCAGTAAAGAACAACGAAAGCGAACTTCGCAAAAATGTTACCTTTAAAGCGTATACCCGCTCTCATGGAAGCCCCTAATGAATCGCTGTAATTATCTCCATAGTTTTTTACAGGACGATACACTCAGCAAATCTGAGGTTGCTCACGTATTCCGAGTTAAAGCGTTTTCCTGATTCTTTCCAGCTTAACGCTGTTGACTCCTCCTGTATAGACACGTAGTTTATAAAATCCAACAGTTTACGTCTTTCTCCTACGCACCTCACACATTCTTTTTTCTTTTTCAATTCATATGAAAGGCTGTGGTCGCTGTGCAGTCTCTGTCATTATTTCTTGAGATATTTAGTATGCTTCCTCTGAGTCATTATGAACGCTGGTGCTTTCTTCTGAATGTATAATACCTTTCGTGATGTATAAAGGCTATTTATAGCCTTTATCCAACATCCAACATCTATTCCCATAACCCACTCATGACACAAACGTTGTCTCTGGCTGAATACCCCTTTACGAAACCAGCCTCCCTTTCTTCTTTTTTTTGCAAAGCAGCAAAGAAAAAATATTAAAAGTTTAATTGGGATGCTAATAACTTATATGCATAGGGAGGACAAGGACATGAAGAACTGTAGAGCGTGTTATGCCCAGAAAGCAGTGTCTAGGCTCTTTTGTGCACACAATGGTCAGGCTCAGTTCGAATTTTTTCACCTTTGTTCCGAAACACAGAAGCGTTTCGACGCGCTTCTTCCGACGTTATCCTAACATCAACTTATCTGAGTAACAATTCACAGAAAAAGGTATCCTAGACTGCTAACCAGGGGTCCCGAACTCATCTCACCACGCGGGCCGCATTGACAGAATGTTGTTTCCTGGAGAAGAAACAGAACACAGGGGTCCGCGCAAATAACTTTAAAAAGTAAGCAAAATAAGAAAACAATATAAGTAAACACATACACACACAAAATCCAGACGAACAAGAAAAAAGCTCCGGCGAAGAAAGCCACAACCGAACTCTTCTTTTTTTTTAGTTTTTTCTTGTCGTATTCCAAACTTGTAGCCCCTTCTCCCGCAAAGCTAAGTTTACCAGACGTCGTGGAGTTGTTTACGACCACAAATTATAAGGGGGAAAATAGGCAGGAACAAGTGAGGTTATCCTGGAACAATGGCCGAAGTCCGTAGGGCCAGCGGAACCCACCACAAGGGCCAGCGGATCGCATGCTTGAGACCCCTGATTTCAACGATGTGTCACGGTGTAATGTTTTTACAGCATTACTCCTGAGAGATAAAGCTCTGATAGGAGTTTTTTTAGATGCTAAAATTTGTCTTAGTCGCTTTCGCAGCGCTCACTCCAGCAAGATAAAACTTTGTTGAAGACAATAATATATGGGCACGCGCTATTGAAATAAAACTGCACTAACCAAAATGAGCTCCTTCAGGACACGGCAGCTCACAATGCAGAAGGAAACAGAAGGACCGCAGCAATAGTTTTATATACTGCTGGTGCAGGTGGGTAACCTCAGAAGCCATTTTATGGAAAGCCCTGCTAAACAGCTGACGAAGCAGAGGTAGAGGGCCATTACTGCGCTGATGTACATTCTTGCGTAAGCACGTAGCTTCCGTTCATGCAAACGTACGTATACGTACGTTGGACGCCGAAAAGTATACTTCTAGGCATCCCTTGGATGTCCATAACGTTTAGATCATCCGAATGTGATGCATGATTGGTGTGCGCCTTTGTCACATGCTAACACGGCCTGCTTAGCTATCGTCCGTGACCGGGGCAAAGAAGCGAAAGACAGTCATTATTGCCAACGAGAAAAACTCAGCCTAATGAAGAAACGCAGTTGGGTGTAGGTCATCTTGACAGAGCCTCTGAACCCATGATCTTCTCGGAGAGGCCGGGCAAGTGATCGTCACTCGCATTCATTTGGAAGCAGCCACACCTCACGCGTTATACGATGCTTACTAATGCATTTCTCTTTGTTTCGACGTTTTCTGTGTTTTTTTTGTTTTTTTTTTGCTGGGAAACAGTTCTTGCCTTAAGTCTGATGCATCCGCTTCTGTCGTGATTGCATCTTGCCTTCGTGACTGGTGCGGGTGCTGTCGTTTATTTTGCGGCTGCCTCACACAATGGCACATTTGAGTCTGGAATTGCGCAACCAATCACGACCTGGCGTCAGGCCGAGCACGCAACGAGAAAATCGATTGGACGGCGGGCTGCAGCGATTACCAAGGATAACGAGGCGCTGCACCTGCCCCGTTGTCTTTGACGTATAGCGCCGGCACGAGAGCTTGCGACTATTACCGAGCGTTTTCTTTAGGCAGAAAAAGGGCGATCTTTCTTTACCAATACTTGCTCTCGTTGTCTTATTGCTCGTTTGTATTCTCGAATTGGGCAATTTTACGAGCTTTGTGGCTGTTCTTTCTTTTATATTGCACATTTAAAAAAAAAAATGTGCGAATTTGAGCTCTTTGCCTGATATACTTCCGCGTCATTTTCTATCGCGCCGCAGGGGCTTAATATCGCGTGTATTGTTTTCGAGACTCAGTCGCCCTAAATCCCGTTTTCGAATGCTCTTCTATTTGCCGGCGTTTTTGCTTTCGTGATTTCACTTCTTGTATATTTTTGTGCAGTAAAACTTCAGTTATTTTCCCTGTGTGTTAACGTCGGTATGGTATGGTATGGTCTTGCGCGTCACATAAAAGGACGAAAACTTCAACTCTTCAACTCCTTAATGATTATTCGTCATCAGCGCATTATATATTTTTTTATTTCAAACGAAAATCCATTTACAACGGTACAGTACGCACAATGCTCTAGGACCCAAAGCCAGAGGCTAGTTTCGGGTCCATCACAATAATGTACAATTTAAATGCGGCACGCGAAGACGACACATGCGTTCATAAAGTAAAAGTCACATTCTCAACAATTTAGAGGTAAACAAGAACAAGCGTACACAATACACACATCCTCACAAAAAGAAAAACAATACACCATAACTTTACATATTGATCAGGAACGTTTTCAAAGATTGCACAGTTTCTTTTCAGTTTAATATCGTCAGGTATACCATTCCAAATCAAAACTCCCCTGAACTATTAGTCTTTGCCCGTAACTATTGCGACACACTGGTAAGTTGAAATGTTTGGCACTAGCCGCCCATTTCCCTTTTAGGGAAACTAGGGCTAATGTTTGCTATGGTATGATGTACTATGTGACGTTTGAAGTCCAGAAGTTGCTCAGAACTTCTGTACTCTCTGGACCAGAAGTTTTGCAGACTGTTAGTTTCCCAGGGCACCCAAAAAAGTAATAATCAACTACTCAGTGATTCTTCTTTACGTTCATTTTTTGTTATTATTATTCGGTATGGTATGGTACGGTATGGTATGGTATGGTATGGTATGGTATGGTATGGTATGGTATGGTATGGTATGGTATGGTATGGTATGTGAGGTTTAACGTCCCAAAACTGAACGTGTGCTGTAGGATTCGTCGTAGGAGTAAGCTCCGGAAATGTCGAACACCTGAGTTATTTATCCTGCACTGACATGGCCCCAGCACATGGGTGTTTCTGCATTTCGGCCGCACAGAAATGCAAAAGACACAGCCAGGATTCGATCTCGTGACATCGTGCTCAATAGACGAACTTCTAAGCCGCTGAGACTCCACGGATATATATTTAATATAGTTCGCAGAGTAAAACACGTTGCGGGGCTAGTTGGTGATGCATTTTCTTTTCTTCAAATTTAAACAGCGCTAACTTTTCAGACGAATACACAGATAGACATGACAGGACCAGCGCCAGTCCTGTCATGTCTGTCTATGTATTCGCGTGAAAAGTTAGCGCTGTTTAAATTTGAATATTTAATATAGGCACTGACGAAAGTAGGAATTGCTAAGCTCCCTGCTCGATGCATGCCAGAGAAGAGTGCATTTTGCACAGCTTCCGGAGTGTAAGCATTCTACGGTAATGACCCGTGTTCTGACATCGCGATACGGCGCGGAACTTTGCACGAGCGTGTTCTGTCCTTTTACGTTGGGTGAGCTTCTATTCTTCAGCGTCCGAGCGGCAGGGATCCCTTTCAGGTCGTCTACGGCGTTAGCTCCGAGTGGCGTATTTAGCGGCGCATTAACGTAATGGCTATGTCCTAATACGGTTGGAGCGGGAGTGCTCCCTCCTTCTAACCTCACTCTATATTCTGTCCTAATATGGTATACACCATCTCTCCGGTCTCATCGCCTCTATTCGTGAACACCGTACATGAGCACTGCGGCTGGCGTACAGGTAAACTGACACAGCGGTTGAGGCTTATCTTCGGCTCCCTCCGCGGAAACAACAGCAGCCGCTTGGGGAAGCGTTGTGGTCTCTCCGCAAAGGGAGGGAGGGACCCATTAGCGCCTAACACTCTGTTCCTCTGCCGTTAATTATCAATTATGCAAATCGCTGGACGCAAGCCTACTTTTTTTTCTCTCTCTCTCTCTGCGCCGCTGCGAAGGAAGAAAAAGCGGAAAGAATAGCGAGGAACTGTTTCCTCTCACTGTAGGCGCCTTGGCCCAGCGAGGCAGCCGCCACTCAAGATGGTTTCGGCGCCCTCGACTTTCTCGCTCTCTCTCTCACACACACGTACACGCACGCACGCACGCACGCACCCACGCACGAACGCGCGCGCACACACACACACACACACACACACACACACACACACACACACACACACACACACACACACACACACACACACACACACGCGCACACGCACACACACACACACACACACACACACACACACACACACACACACACACACACACACACACACACACACACACACACACACACACACACACACACACACACACACACACACACACACACGCGCGCGCGCGCGCGCCAAATGCTTCAGTTTGTTTCTGCTTCAGTTTATTAGACATTCGTGCTGTTATAGCCTGAAGTAGAGAAAAATGTCAGTAGAGCCGATGCGACAAGCCTAAATCTTAGAAGTAATTTGCGGCAACTGTTGAAAGAAACAAAACGAATTCCATATGACAACGCTGCCTGCGACTGGCCTCTCATACCCTACACCGCATGGGCACTGCTTCTGCCACCGCGCATGGTGGGTGCTTTTTGGGACAGACTTCCGCACGTTCGAAGTGTTCGTTACAATAAAAGGAACACGAAAATGAACAGTTTTTGCATCCAGTTAGCTTAAGTACTTCGATAGGGAATGCTGTTTTCTTCCAAAGTGTTTCCTTTTGTTTCTGCTAGTGCTGTGGCCCCGTGCGCCTGCGGCTGATGGGGATGAGCACTGAGCTCTAATGGTCTCGGCAATTGAGAAAGAAATGCATCCAGTTTTAAAGCTTAATGACTAGCGCCTGCTTCCCCGAAATCAAAACCCTGTCGCCATACGTGTTAGGACGACTGGCCCTACTGGCTGCGTTAGCCAGCGAACAGCGAACGAACAGAGAAATGGCTAGAGAAGCTGCTACAATATGTGTCTAGGATGGTGTGCGAGAACTTGAAAGCATGGCATTTAAAGTGAATCTCAAACGTGCAATGCATGGAGCGTGCACTTGACGAGGTGGATGAATGAGGTAGGTTAATGTCACGCGCTGAGTCCCACAGTCAATCGTTTCGGAACACTATGTGTGCGTACATGGGTCTATCACGCCAGAACACATGCCCCCAAACGTATGCTATTTTTCATAGGAATGGGGATCCGACCGACACCCAGTACGCGGATGCGTTATGAAAAGCATCAGTGTGAAATTTTTGCGATTAATATCTCCTCTTTGCGTCTATCGCTGCACCGTATATTAAACTTCTAGGGATGGGAAGCAACCCTGGTGCATCGTTGTGATACTGCTCTGCATTTTTTTCTTCCACGACGAGAACAGCGGCGAGCCTCTCTGCATTCACTGAACAGGCGCGCTTGACGCGCGCTTGACGTCTCGAGTGACGAGTACGCCCGCTACCCTTGGACGATATGCAGCTGGGCGCCCCACCCCGGCTGTCTGTGCAGTGTGCCGCGCATGCGATCCATTAGTGTCAGGACACTGCGCGAACGCGTCTGTATATGTACAGTGTTTTATGTTTTGTAAGTACCAGCAGTGGTCGCTCGCGCGTCGTATTATTTAGAACTGTGCGGGCAGACTCGCGAGCGAGCGGCGCGAACGTGTTTACGTTTTGTATTTTGTAAATAGTGGACATTGCTATGGTGGACAATAGTGGAAAATGGAAATTACAGGGACGGGAACCTTTCTGTGCATTGTCATGACTGTGAAATAAAGAATGAAAGCCTTGTAAACCTATGTTTGAAGAGTGCAGAATAGTCAGTACGCATATAAGCCAGGAGGTAAGGGAAATCACTGAAGCGGATTTGATTAAAAAAGCGGATGCATCATGTGACAGCGCGCCATCAATTTTAATGAATGTCAAAGATTCAGTTAGATGACGTCACGAAGGAAGGCGTATATCATGTATTTGTGTCAGTAAACCATTAGTTGGAAGTGAGCGCTTGTGTTGTCTGCGTCCTTTGTCCTTGTTGGTGCGCGCTCATACGTGGTCTGCATTGTTTCTTTCGTTGTGCTTCGCTGCGTACGAAATAAACGCTAGTTTTTAGCAATGCTGTTGTTTATGTCGCACTAATTGAAGCTAACTATTACATGTGCAAGTGCGTAAGCTTCTACGACCTGAAAGCCAAGTGAAAAGGAGCAGCAGCGCCTTCTGTTCGTGCTGAAGCAAACGGCCTCAGCGCGCCGTGTTGCCGCTACTCATACTGGCAACTAAAAGGTGTGAGTTCGAATCCCACTCAACCCTATACCTTTTCTCATATGTATTATTCGGTCGATTTTCCTCGTGGTGTGGCTGGGTGGACGGACGAACAAAAATCTGCGGTCAAAGAGAGGTGAAAATATAGCCCTTGAATGCATTCCTGCATTAATAATTTCGCGAAAATCAGATTCGCAAAGAAATTTCACGTGGCACCACTCAGCCCTCCTGACCATTCAACTCCCATCCGTTTGTCATTTCAGATCTCGACGTCTTACGTTTGTTGTCTGCCGTCCTCTTTTTCCTTCCTGTTACTGCTTTTGCTGCATGGCCCTTGCTTACTCAAAATCTGATGCGGGCGTTGGTACCGGTGGGTTGTGTGGGCGACATATGGAGCCAAAGAGTGCAAGAGGGAAAGGCGAGAAGGAGAGGAGAAGAGAGATGACGCTTATGATGTGAATGCTAGTCTCCTTGTACCGTGTGGACACTGAGTAGCCACTGCACACTGGGCTAGGCAAGCTGCAGTAGCGCCCCTAGCGGGAGCGAGTGAAACTAGCGCTCGCATCGGAGCCACAGCCGTCGTAGGAAGCAAAGGAGTGCGAGACAGAAAGAGAGAGGAGGAGACGCGCAGCAATAGCGCCCCTAGCGGAAGCGCGAGGAACTAGCCCTCACGTTGGAGCCAGCGCTGTCGGAGCGAACGGTGGAGTTGGGGAGGGAATGGGAGAGGAAGAAGCTCGCTGAAATAGATCCTAGCGAGGCGCGAAGTCGCAAACACCAATTAAAAGGCGAATATTAAAAGCGAAGCCCGAGGTTTCGTCGACCGGGCAGTGGATGAGTCTGGCTCCCTGAATTTCACGAAGGACTCCATGTTCACATATCATGATCTCACCAATCATTTTAAACTAGAGAGGAGAATTTTCCCCCCTCCGGACAAAAACCTGACTAAAGAACAAGAGGTTACGTGGCGTCGTCTACAGACGAGATCGATACGCACCCCATCACTCCTCGCGCACATTTATCTTGATCTATACAACCCAAACTGCAAACACTGTGGCCAAGGAGCCACCTACGATCACATCCTGTGGGACTGCAAAATAGAGCCACCTCCGGGTGATTTAGTTACCGCTCCTTCTCTCGAGCGGTGGGATACCGTGCTGGCTAGCTCTGACCCAGAACGCAAGTTTTGGCGGTGGAGTGGGCTGACAAAGTCGTCGAGGGCTACGTACTCTGGACCACTTAACACGACCTCTTGCCAAGCTGTTTGCGGCGAATAAAATGTTTTACAATCAATAAAAGCGAATGTGAAAAGAAAGCTAAAATCATATTCCTGGCGCAGAAATGCCGCATCACATTGTATGATCACGTGTCAATTCTTTTCTTTCCTTCGTTTCATATGTACAGGAAGATGAATCGGAACCACAGGTAAGCAGATTCCAAATATACGATGCGAGGATAGACAGGTGGATGGTTTTATTGCAGTAAGATGAGTACCAACTGTCGCAGTAAATATTGTGCGTGCGCAGTACCGCCACTGTTTGTCATTCGTGCGCCAGTTCGATCCATATTAAATGGTTAATATTGTTTAAGGTATTGCAATGTATGTGCCGTCCTTTCTTCATTCCTTCTCTTCTGTGCCATAGCTCTATAAGAAAAAATAACTTCAGGTCTTCCGGGCCACGTAACCAATAGGTGGCGCACTCTTGCAGCACTATTCGCATGATCCGCCAAGTAACGCAATATTTTGGCAGTTTGAATTCACTTGGCCGGCTCCCAATGTTATGTGATGCAACAAAAGTTTAACCACCACCGATGAAATCACTAAGCACAATTTGTAATAATAAGAAGTGAGATTTATTGAAGGATTTCACTTCTATTTTGTGTGATATTGCCTAGTACCACTCAGGTTACTGCTCATTATTTGCCTGCATTAGAAAGAGAAAGTCTATGGGCCGAACGTGATGCACACGCACAGATGCACACAAAAAAACAACAGGTTAGTTGGAATTTACGGAATAGAATTACGACGCCATATTATCCATTCGCCGACAGAACGACTGCGTACCATCAAAGAGCCAGTATACGGCTGCCTGTCACAAATGCCAGACTCCAAGCGAATAAGCGCTGTCGCCGCCAGCACTTCCGTATTGATTCTACGACAAAAAAAAAAAAAAAAAGGCTGACAGCGCCGACGCATGGCGCGTAAATGTGCACGCATGAAGGGAAGAGGCCGCTGCGTGGCCGCAATTTTTCGGTGGCTGTCAGGTTGAGCCACGGGCGACGAGTTTCCCAACGGCCCGTCTTCGACGCCAGAACCGATATATCGGCTTCCCCGGTCGGGTCGTCGTCGAGTATGCCGAACTCCGAGAGCTGGCGGCGCCCGCAGATTTGGGCCTCTGCCAACGCAAGTAGACGCCGCCGTTGGAAGGAGCGCGTTGACTCGGTCCCCTAGCGCGTCCAGTCGTTACGCCAAGCGGCGCAACAGCCGCGACGCGAGGCTGAGGATGAACTTTCGTCACGATGTGACGCCAGCGTGACGCCTCATGTGCATAGAGGTATGCGGAACAGCGGTTTTATAACCAGGACAGCAGCTTGGGCATGTTGGTTATTCATTCTTGATGGAACAGCGCAAAACATCGGGACAAGAGACAAGCGCTGACTTACAACTGGTTTTTATTTCGAAGAAACATTGCTTCTTATACCTTCTTCACCCTCTCAAAAAGCACATGTGTCGCAACCATATCGTTCAAGCGTCCACAAAAAAGCATAAGACAAATAATCACAGATATTTATAATCACATTTTTAACATGTCAAATTCTTTCTTAGTCAAAGCAACAGACGGCGTGCTGACACAATCGTCGCGCAGACTCGCTATCGAAGCTGCCTCGATTATTTCCCGGACTAACTGATCTTTGTGATTAGCCAAAGCTTTGCATTTTTGGAAAACCGGTGCACAACTAGTTGAAGGGCAATCTCTGCAATGGATTCCCAGGTTCCTGCAAGCTTGCTCGAAATTATTTTTGTGTTCTAGCAGCCTTTCATTCATGCACCTGCCAGTCTGCCCAATGTACTGTTTACCGCACGTCACTGGCAACGAATAAACAAGGCCTTCGGTGCACTCCACAATTTTCTTCGAAATAAAAACCAGTTGTAAGTCAGCGCTTGTCTCTTGTCCCGATGTTTTGCGCTGTTCCATCAAGGTTTTATAACGAAGCTAAAAAGCGGTTAAGGAGGTCCTTTGAGGCGTCTTAGTAGTTCACCGGGCGGGTAAGGCGACTTTCTTTCCAGCCAGCGAGCATTGTTAATAAAACTGCTCAATAGGCATGGAGATTTAGCTATAGGTATTACTGAAAATTTTTTGCATCATGCAGCGCATCAGCCATGGAATTTCTTCTAATTAAGCGACACAAACTGAGGGAGGGAAGAAGGGCGCTTCGTGCCATATAAAAACAGCGCAGGTGCAAAAAAATCTACTCCCACGAAATGTAACGAAAAGGCGCGAAGATTAACATGTTTGCATTATGCCCCTGCTCCGACATAGTAGTAAAGGGAGCTTTTGTGGAGTGTGCCCAATAAAAAGCCCGTGTGTCCATTAGGCATCTCTGAAGGACCCCGTTCCTTTTTAATTCTAACACCTAATTCCAGGAGGGCGTGCATTTGGTAAGCCCAGCCACTTGTGACCTATAACAGTTTCTTTTTTTAGCGTTCAATAGGTGTAAATGTGTTAGCTGAGTTACTTTTCCTAATTTTTGCGCTGTCTGCTACAAAGCATGGTTGTGATAACCTCCACGGCGTCCAAGCCTTGCAGAGGTACAGTCTTTGTCAAAAGTAACCAGGCTGCATGGTTTGCGTCTCAGTCGTATAGTAAAGCTATTATGCCAGCCCTCAAGCTCTAAATCTCTGTATGGTAAGCGGAACCCCTGTTCTCACCTTCAAAGAACTTATTGATCTTTAGGGAAGCCGTGAGGGCTCTGTTATACGAATGAGAAGCAAACCATGCAGCCTGGTTACTTTTGACAAAGACTGTACATCTTATGTACGGCTGTGAAGAGACTAGGGACCTCGCGATTGCGTTAGCGACAGTGCAGCAGCGGTAATTACAGAAAGGAAATCTCGCAGGCAGAAACACCGTGTTGAGAAAAGGCACATAGTGCCACGCATTAAAGGCGACAAAATATTAAAAAGCTAGAAAAATTAAAAGCAATGAACTCGTAGATTTTGCCCCCCATTCAAAGTGAGGCTCGACAGAAGCCAACGACACGTACTCGTGAAGCTTATGGGGCGTCCAAGAAATATGGTTGCCGTGTTTAGTGAAAGAAACGTTTCTTGCATATCGACGCCAAAGTTACTGTTATCGCTATAGTCGGATACAACTCAAGAACGAAGCGGCTTCCTTCCAGCCAATGGCGTCGGCCGATTCTCATCAGCCTGATAGCCTGACAATGTAGGGAGTGGCAGATGAAAGTAGGCGAAAGGGGATGGCCCCTCCCTTCATGGTTGGGGATAGTCCCTCCCTGCATTGTCACGCCACTCCCTACATTATTGCGCTAGCAGGTTCATGAGAATCAGCCGAAGCCATTGGCTGGAAGGGCGTACTTTGTCGAGGTAAACCCGCTTCGTTCTATATGCCTGCAGCTCGTGCCACAGCCGGTCTCGAAGCGCTCGCTCGCTCGCGCGTCGAGCCCGGCCGTGCTCGTGCTTATACTGATGTCTCGAGCAATTTGCGGCCAGATTGTACTATCGCGCTCAATATGAGTTGCAACGCGCGGTCATCGACCGGTGTTCGTTCTGTGGTGTGCCTCCTCCAAACAGTCGCTCGGAATTCTGGGAGAAATTTTTTCCTGAGCGGGGGTGCTGTTGTTTCCTGGAACAACAGTTTCTCCCAGAATTCAGAGCGACTGTTTGGAGGAGGCACACCACGGAACGAGCCCCGGTCGATGACCGCGCGTTGCAACTCATATTGAGCGCGATAGTACATGCTAAATTTCAATGAACCACCACCACAGTAAGTGGCGTCTTAATTTATGATACCACGCCTATGTCTATATGTTTTTTTTTTGGTTGGCCTAAAATAAAGTTTGCACATACCCACTACGGGGTAGTGCCCAAGATGCCTATATGTCACTTCGCGCTCTCCACGATTTGTCATACCATGAGACATCACCCGCAAAAAAATCATACTGGTGCAAGCAATCACAATTTCATAAGCCTTTTTCTGCGCGCTCGTTGCAGCTTACTAGTTTACTCATGTATTCTGTTGAAAATCTAATACCGTCTCTGTGTTAAAAGAAAGCAAAAATTGGCCGAAACGAGTAGACGATCAGCGCCTCTGTTACCTACGCTGTTGGGCCGTGTTGTTCGCTGAAGTTCTTTTATGCGCTGTTACTTCCTGTCGCCTCTATGCGAACACCACATGCGCCTCTGCTCGCTTGCTGAGCGTCGACCTCTGGTTGACGTGCTCGCTTTTACGTGGCTTCGGGCGCGAACTGCCGGACACTTCTTTCTCCGTGGGGCCCTACCATAGAACGGCTTTTGACGTTAAAGATCAGAATGACAGGGCGGGCCTTTATCTCCTTCCAGCGTCAAAATGCATCCATGGTTAGTCATCAAGAAAGAAGAGAGTTAGCTTAGATCCCCAGAATGCATTTAGGCACAAGTAGCTTATTAGCGAAGTTATGAGGCAGTAACGTGAACTGCACATGCGGTACGCCCTCTCAGCGTACGTTGTTTCATTAATGCGGTCGCCTAGCGATAAAAAAAAAAAGTTTTGCACAGCCGCTTGCAATCAGCACTTGAACGCTTATATAACTGCGTGCGTTAAAGGCGCGTGAGTTTCTTTTGTCGACGCTGTTCCTTATTTATTTTTTTAGGCTTTTGCTTTTCCGTATCCATAACGTGCTGCAAGGTATAGGGGCGCGTCCGCCGCCTCACGTGCGCGGCGGCGGTTGCGATGTTCAGCCGGTGATTCAGTACAGCGGCGTGCCTTTTCGACGCCCTTTTTTATTACGTACTAGCAAAGGTGTTCACTTGTCCTTTTTACAATAAAACCAGTAGCATTGTTTACTTATTAAGGCATCTTCCACTTTGCACGCTCAAAGGAAGGCAAGTGACCGAAAAAAATGCACGAATGAGCCAACAAGAGTGTCGCTGGGCCATTTTAAAAGTTTCTCAACATTAAGACTATGCATTCTTGCATGTTGGCGTTGAGTCTGAAAAGCACAGATTAGGCTTGTTCATATTCGGGAAAGAAGGTGTCACGCAGACGATGTGACATTTTTAAAATTTCACTAGACAAGGTACAAGGAATTTGCTGAATAACGAAGTTATTTTATCACCTTTTTACTGGAACTAAGTGGCGTGCGACAAGCTGAAAATAAATAAACAGGCCATGTACCATGCTAGGGTCATGAAACCTCACTTTTGCAGTGTGTAATGTCATTGCTACACGTGTGCTAATGACGCACGTGTTAAAGGCTTGTGTGGCAGATGTGCTCGCTCGTGTGTGCATGGAGGTCTGCATTATGTCTTCGAGAGCACATGCAGCTCATTAATTATGGCATCACCAACTTATATCTTTCTCTCCTTCTGCCCTTCATTTCCCTTTTTCACTGTGGAGTAGCTGGCCAGAGACACTTTCCCCTGGCCGGCCTCTCCACTCTCCCTGACATTAAACTTTCTCTCGCTATTCCTCTCTCCCACTAGCGCGACCTTGTCCTGTGTGTTTACGCTTAGCTCCTTTGGCTCCTTGCTGCCGATGACAACATCAGTCATGTGTGCCCCGTTGGTCACGTGATGTGCGAAGACAACGCTCAACGTCGACGCCAACGCCGCCAATCACACCTGGAATGAGCCGCTAACAGCTTCGCTGTAGTATTTCTGTGACCACGAGCTGATTGCGAGCTGACTGGCAGCCACAATTTCGATGAAGCTGTTTGATCAGCTCATGAAGGTCTGTGTACTCCTTGAAGCCAGCACAAACCGCCGCTCAAGAACTAAGACTTCTTGCACGTAACCGCACTCCACAATCACACTAGACTGTGTGTGATGTGCGCCGACACTTCCTTCTACACCCTTTCTTGCATTGCTTCCATCATATGGGCGTATCCATATTGAATAATAGAGCTACTACCCCTTTACTTTCTTTATAACCACCCACACAATAGGCACACACAAACTGCGTGTAACCTCACTGTAACTTCTGTGGACGTGCCCCCTTCAGTCCCTTAAAGCTATGGCTACAAGTGCTCTGGGACTCTTGCACTTCTATAGGACTTTTGTCTGCCGCCTATGGCTGGGGCCACATTTGCAAATTCTTATTCCTATTTAACTTAAACGGGGAACACTCCCGCTTGTGAAAACTGCAAATACTAGAGAACGTGACAGTCTCTTTCACGTGCTTCCTCGTTTCGACGTCGCCTGGCCGTGCGGACTACAGGCGGGCTGAACGTCAGACCGTTCTCCGATGCGGACGTAATGGGACCTTGAACTTACATCTCAGGGGCGCAGAAACCTACTCGACTGCTGCTCAGCATTTAGAGTCGGTAGACCTGAGGGAATACTTAAAGCTTTTACATGCATCATCACATTTGCGCGTATCTTCTGTGTCATTTGCTTCCATCTCGCTTTTTTTCTTGTGAACAATTCATCGTACTTTCCTGCCATGCAGGGTAGCTAACCGGACTTGAGTCTGGTTAACCTCCCTGCCTTGCCTTTTTCTTTAGTTTTCTTTCTCTTTTGACAAAAAGTGTTGCACAGAGGCATTGATTCGTTAAGAAATGTCCCAGTGGTAGAACTGTTTACATGAATGGACGTTCACAATCGAGCGAAAAACTAGAAACATTGCTCTTAATCACCTTGGTTCTTGTTATAGCGGTTACCATTTCTTTTATTTTTCCTGTTGCATTTACGTCTCTTAATTTTTGTGGCCGTGGCACCTATGTTTTATATCTCACATAAGTCGTTCGGTTCAGTAGGCTTACAGATTAGGCATTTCAAGCAGTCACTTCAGTTGCCTAGTAATAGGTGCATGTATGGTCAAGCAATATGGAGGAAAGTTAGGAGTTCAGTCTCAAGACCATCGCACAATCCAGAGCCGCCTTACAATGACCTGGCCGTATTAGCGACAAAATTTAGCTGAAAAGATGTATAGGCATTATTACGCTTTTTAAATGCCACAAAAACTCCGCCTAGATCACTGCAGATCCTAAACACGCGCCGCTCACTGCGACGGTAGCACAAAAAGATGCTTTCTCCTCCACGGCTTTCTGCTGGCTTTTTGCCATACGTCTCGGCCGGTTATACTTTCCAAGATGGCCCCTTTCACTGTCAGGCAAAGATGGCTACGTTTCACCTTCCGGCTTAGAGCTGAAGGAAGTGAAAAGGGGGCGGCAGCTAATTTTATTTTTGGCACACTTTCGTTATAGCAAACGAGAGCCAAAAATGGTCATGTTTTTCTCTCTTTTCGTACTACGTCGCAATTAGTAGGCTTCGGGCTTTAAAAAGAAAAAAGAAACAGCCCGGAAATAGCACACTATGTGTTTTTGGACAAACATCACTCGATAACTAAGACATAAGCTACAACTGCTGCTATAAACAACATTGTAAAGGAGGTAAATAAAATCTGGCTCCTTTAGGCCTGAAAGCGCGTGATTAATTTGAATTTTAAGGGGCTTTGGATATTGTGTATTCATGCTGCGTCATTACGCGATACCGCGTGACTCACTAGAAACGGCTGGAACGAATGATACTGGCGCTGGTGGAAAACTGCAGGTATGGAAAGAATGCCAATAAGGCAACGCGAGAGCCAAGCAACCGGGAGGGAAGGAAGAACACCCTCCAGAGAAAGTTGAACTGTGCTGGCTAGCTATCGCTGTAACTCGAGCATAGCTGATGCCAGAAAGTGCTTCCCGACCACAAACTACAACTTTGAGGTAGCAAGCCTCTTTTTCAGTGATGCTTAGTTCCTGTAGGGGATTAAAATAGCATGCGTCACGCAGTATAAGTACACACCCTTTGTTTTCGTAAAATCATGGCCGCTCTCACTCAAGCGCATGTTGATACGCACTAGTTTATTCCAAAACTAATACGTATCAAAACACCCGCTGATGTGCTGCCGAGAACACGTTAGATCACATGAGCCACCAACACCTGCCGTTCAGGACAGGTGTGATCGGTTCGGCGTTAGTACGTCTGAAAGAAGCAAGAGGCTTACCACGACATCTCCTCTTCCTGCGTAGATCCCCGACAGTGACGTCTGCAATGTGGCCCGCTGCACTGATTTCGACTCAGAGAAGACCCAGGAGCCAACCGGTGGATGGGCACATGTGTAGCGTCACGTTCCTCGATACGCGCTACAACAACGATGACTCACGAGGCCCACGTAGCCGGCGAGTACCAGGAGGAAGAAGGGCCCAGTGGCTGGTACCAGTCGAGCCTTTTCTCTAAGAGACGCCGCCGCGGCGCTTCTTACCGAGGCGTAGCAGCCCTCGCTGTCCCGGCACCCCGGTTCGCAACCTTCTTCTCGGATTCACCCGAGACCCTGACCGAACTGCGAAAAAGATGGCGCGGGTGCGAGGGCGGCCTGGCAGGGATGATCAAGGCTGTGGGTAGCACCGAGTCGGAGGGGGGAGGGCGAGGAGGGCGGCACGTCGGGCGTCTCCCCACCGCAGCCAGGAGTGGTGGGCGCGCGCGCACAAAGAAGACGTTCGCGGCAGCGGGCGCGAGTGCTGCTTCTTCTGTCTTGTCGCTCTCGAAAGACGGGCTTCGCCCGGGTCCCGGAGAAACGGTCGGTCGGGTGCCGGTTGCGGCTTGCCCCGGCCAGAGCACCGTAACGCGGCTCCTATTTTTAGCCGCCGCGCGGGAGCTCTCTCCACCACCGGCGGGCCGTGGGTTTCCCCTTCTCGAGACCCGGACTGCCCGAAATTCTCTCCGCAGCAGCGGCTGTAGCTAGAATGGCGGCCGCGATTTCTCGCGGTGACGACTCCGCGACCCGCCGCGAGGTTTCTTTCCGCGCTGCCTTTCGAGATGCCGCGCGGGATATGCGCATTTCGGCCGCGGGACACGTGCACCGCCGAGACGGAGCGAAACAGAGGCAGAGTGGGGCAGGAATTGGCTGCGAGCGATTGTTTGCACATTTCATTCACGAGAGTGCACATTTGAATGCAGGTAGACATCTAACGTCTACATTCTCAATGTACGCCCAAGTTGGTCCGCAAGAAAAAAGCGCTCGTAGATATTCATAGCCTAAGCTGTTCACACGGCTATGTATAGCGCACCGTACGTCTTCACCAAAAGTAACCAACGAACGGGTTTCGCTTTTTAGCCGTGTATGAATGCACTACTGGCAGCCCTTTACCTCTGTACCTCTGTAAGGTGAGGAGAACCATTGTCCTCACCTTTCGGGACCTTTTGGTCCGTAAGAGCAAGTGCCGTAATGCCATAAGAAATGCACTATATGGCTCAGAAGTCAACCCCATTGCTCGCTTACTTTTTGTCAAAGCGGGTACCTTACATCCATGACCGCGTAGGTGTAGGAGCATAGGTTATCCATAGCATAGGTGTACACTGGAAGAGGAAGATGGAGAAAAAAAAGTAGTAGACGCTGCAGACCACTCATGGCCTCAGAAGAATGCATGAACAAATTTTGGAGCTCCAGTAAGATGATTGCCGGAAATCGTGGTAACCGCCGAGCGAAGCCCTGCATCTGCCCTCACTCAGTGGCGCTTAGCGTCGCGAGCAGAAGGAGGAGGAAGTTATGACGAGAGGAAAGGCGCTGTAACTGTTGCGCTAAACGCAAACTGCGCACTCAGGAATATGAGCTCAGTGGCACCTAGCTTTGCGAAGAGGACGCCGAAGAGTGCATGCGTTTTTGCACTAGCCTAGCCCGGCGTTCTCGCACATGACTGCAAAATTTTCAACCATACAGGCAGTGTCAATGAAGCGATCACAGCGAGCTATCAGCGGGTTATTTAGCTCGTATCTTGAAGGCAAACAAAGAATGATCCGGTCAGAACCGACGAAGTGTCTTCTAAAGATCTTTTTATAATTTCACCTACATGCGCAACTCTAGTAAACGATGGAAGTTGATTCCACATGTTTACTTGCGGTTTCAGAAAAAAAAAAGTTGACGATCAGCCCTATTTATGCTGCATGCAAACAGAGGCTTTAGATGGACAGCAGGAGAGATTTCTCTGAGAGGGGGTTCTAGTGCTGACGCATTAAAGAGACGGGCACATTTTGCTATTATTGTTGATACCTCAGCCCAGCTACTTACAGCACGCAGCTACGCATTTTCGAAACCCTTTGGTGCTTCTTCAACGCACATACTTAGCCCAAATACTTTTCCTTCCAAGATTTACAACCACCAGCGTCGTGGAAAAGTGTGTTTAGTGCTTACATAAGATGGGAGCTGATATAGGACGGATGTCGGTATGTGTCACTGGCACTGCCGACGCCAGGACTCCGCATTATCGAGGAGACTGTGAATCCTAGGTCTGCGTGATTCGATGGTGAAAGGATGTCGATCCAAGATGTGTTTACGAAAGACGCATCTTGTGGCGAATGGCTGAGGCTAATGGGGATGTGGATGAGGCAGAGGCAGGATTCAGAACAGTCTCCCTGGAACTAATTCTTATGGTCTATGGCAACTATATGCCTTCTGTTTAGCTGGGTCCAGGAAATGGTCCGCGTAGTCATTTTTTTTTCTGTGACAGAACTGATTGGGTAGAAAAATTATAGTCGGTGAATGCGACTAATGCGGCAGAGTACGCTTTGGCTTTGAGTACGCTTTAGGGTTCCCTCCGGACGGAGCAGCGTCCTCGCCTAACTAGAGTGATGTATTCGTTGCGTGACTCACGCTGGCTTTTATATTTACCTCCCGCATTCAGCAAGTACAAGTTCTCCTTCTTGAGGTGCTCCCATTAACAGCGCGCCAGTCCTTACGGAATGCGTTAGGAATGCATATTATGGGCGACAGTGCGTATGCGGCCTTCCATCTCAAGCGCTTAACAGTGTCTGCCTGTGCTACTGAGCCTGTGGCCGCAGGATCGCACCCTTGCTGCGCAGGTCAAATTTTGATCCAGGAAATGTGCAAAGCTGCGTGTGCGCTCGGGGCCCACCAAGAAGTCCAGGTAGTCGAAATCCGGGGCCCTCCACTACGACTGGCCACGTAAGAGGTTCTTCGGCTCTAGCTAGGTAAATACATTAGTGTCGATTACGTCTGCCCGTGGAAGAATGGCATGCCTCGTTCGCCCTCTTTACGGCAAGTTAGCTCATCAAGCTAGAAAGAAAGAGCGCACGACGGGACAAGGCGAAGAAGGCACAAACACGTCGTTCTCGTTAGGCACGACGTTCCCTCAACATGAACCAACAACGGCCGCCCAACTTTCCATCCTTGTGGCCTATATTCCTAATCAAAACACAGCCCCTAAAAAAGTTTCTGGTCTCTTTGATCCGGAGCTCAATATTTCAGTAAGCTGCACAAGCTTCCAAATCAAAACATCAGTCGAAGCGACTCAGAGCAGGCATGAAACAGCTTGTTTTAACGCGATAGCGTTGAAAGCCCAGTTGTCCGGTGTCGGTGTCCGGCGTCGGCGCTGTGGGCGAAAAATCACGAGCATGACTCTGGCAGGTGGTGCCCAGAGAGCAACCTAGCATGCAGGTGGCCCACCTGGGTCACGTGACCTTGCGTCGGCATCACAACCTGACCACCTTGGCAGGTGGTAGTTAAATTCATGATTGGTCGCTCGCGAAGAGCAACCTGGGCCGCGCAAGGCCCATCGCTGGGATCACCTCCCATCGCAGGACACTGACCCATCATTAACCGCTGCACCACTGCGCCAGGAGGGGTATGAGGACTCCCAGGGATCCATGAATGTAAAGCAGAGATTGACCTTCAGCGTATATGGGAATTAACCCATCACGCTATCGCGTCATACCCTTATGGCGGGGCTTATGTGTGCCTTCCATTTTTTCTTTTTGGAACCGATGCATTTGGTGATGGTAACAATTTCTATGAAGAAATTGGAAGAAAAACTGGTTGCCGACCGCTGCAACTGCCGAATTTCTGGCTGGCACTTGAACGACAGTCGCTGGAAACTAAATGTGATAGCATTGCGCGGTAGCCAGGAGGTAAAAGGATAGAGGGATATACAGTCTTTGCCAAAAGTAACCAGGCTGCATGGTTTGCTTCTTAGTCGTATATTAAAGCTATTATGCCAGCCCTCAAGCTCTAAATCTTTGTATGGTAAGAAGAACCCCTGTCATCACATTCAAAGAACTTTTCTACTTTAGGGAAAGCCGTAAGGGCTCTACTATACGAATCAGAAGCAAAACATGCAAGCTGGTTACTTTTGGCAAATACTGTACATATACAAATAAGAACACTTCGCGTCAGTGCGTGCGTGTACGTGCGCACACACGCACTCATGCACTCACGCACTCACTCACGCACGCACGCACGCACGCACGCACGCACGCACGCACGCACGCACGCACGCACGCAAACGTGCTGACACGCACACAGCCACAGACACCGCTGCACTGATGTCCGAAGAGTTTATTGGTAACCGCTTGCAAGCTAACTGTTTCACTTTAAAACGCGAGAAAAAAAAAAGTTTTTTCGCAAGAACGTTACTCCAGTTCAACTTGTGATTTCTGTGGGTACGGCCCAGTCTTTGTGCTTCTTCAAGCGCAACACAGGATATCAGTTTTTGCAACAGCGCCACTTCCAAATATTTCTGGCCTAGCTTTCTCTCAGAAATTCTCTCTTACTGGACATCGTCTGACGTTCCATGCCGGCTACAATCTTGTTCTTCAGCTAGTTATTTCACTCTCAACAATCCTCAACAGCTGGCGGCCACCGCGTATTTCTACGGGAGTCCGCATTTCATTATGAGCCGCATAAGGCATTTAGGTTTTTACTTTTAAATATTCATTGTCTATCACTCTGATGCCAGCCCACCTGATGAAACGCATCCATTGGCTGTATTCGAAAGCCTTGGCGAGAAATGCTTTCGACTACAGCTGTGCTGCAGCGGAGCACCGTGTTAAGCTCTAAGTGAAGATTTCTATTGATTGCGAGGTCGTGTTATTAGCACCGAGTGAAAGAAAAAAAAAGCTGCTGCTTTTAAAGCCGAATGATAGGAGAAATTCCAAATCTTCCTAACATCTTGGGGTACCTGCTGAACGAATCATAAACAAATTCCTTGCCCTGAATTTCTACGTATTTCTACGCCACAGTGACCTTGCGCTGTGGTGGTTGGATAGTTACATTACACATCAGTTCCTTCTGTCTGATGCACAGTTGACACTCATGCTCGTGCCCCTTCCCCTAATCCTACACACACATGCACATGAGCACAGCTAAAAGGCTAATTAAAAATGGGACTAGACCCCTCTCAGCAAGGTTTTTAAAACACCCAGGAAAATGGAAGAAGAATGTAAAGTAAGTGCAACATTGATGACAGGGACTCACTGTCCTTGTTCTTGGGAAGCGTGGAGGAGACTGACGTTCAGAGCCTTGTAGAACACTATTGTTTAAAACGAATAATGCTTATTGAATTGTGTACGTCAAAGGGCTCTCTCTTTTCAGGTAAAACGACACACAGCAGTGCTACTGTGAGTTCGGCCGCCTTATGTGGAAGCGATAACATTTGGAAATGGGTGGAAACACTCAACACAGGCAAATATGTCTGCCTAACTAAATATGCTGGCATTCATTTCGATAACCGCAGCACAATTATTGATAAACATGAAGCTATGAGTAGCCACAAATTACCTCGCACAGATGCATATAGGCGTGTTGCATGCGTAGATCATTTAAAGCCGCCAACAAATTAGTCGACAGTAACCGCACGGTGTCTGCACGTCACAGCCGTGTCCTCTATTGGTGGAACTCCGATTTGCGTAGAAAAAGCAAAGAAGTAGAAAGCAATCGAGCACACGCGTTAATAGGTAGTCCGAAAGTTGGCTGCAAAACGCGTAAAGCCAAGCTATTTTAAAATGGGGAGACCCTGCAGATTAGGGTGATGGGGGAAAGCGGCAGGTGTGCTTGCGCAGAACAATAACGCCCCCCTGGTAATTGTCGCACGCATGCGCGCTGCCATCCCGTTTTCCCCCATCTCCCTAATCGATAGGGTCCCCCATATTCCAAAACTCACTAATGAGCGAAGAAACACAGTCCTCCAAACCTGTTGTCATCAGCTAGAGTCATTACTGTAGCGGCAGCGGCTGCAGCTGTCTCCGCTGTCGCCATTCACAAAACCCGCAGAGGACTCTCGTCGAGGCGAGACTTCCGAGAGGCCTGAAGAGCTCGGTGCGCCCGGGTGCTCGCGTGAAGCCACCCGCTTCGCGAGCAGCGACAGCTCCTTCACCGAGACACGCTTGCTCATACGCTGCCGCACACTTTGCCGGCCCCGCAGGGCCTCTCCAGTTGTGGAGTGGCAAACGCGTCGCCATTTTGTGTACAACCATGCGTATGAAGAGCGTGTGCGTGCGTGCGTGTCTGCGTGCGTATGCGCATCAGCGTCGCAAGCGGGGACTGCTAGACTGGCGCCACGTCTGGGAAAGAGAGCCGCCGCGCATTCGTCGCCAGAGTGGAGACACGGCAATGTGTTTTCTGTCACACAACCGGCCGCCCTCCGCGGGACAGCGGTGGACGGTGTTTGTCGTCCGCGATGAGGATGCAGGGCAGAAAAATACGAAATAAAAAAGACAATGTTCTCGCCTCCTTGGCCTTGCATTATCTATGTCGCAAGAATGCGTCCCCGAAGAATGCGCTGTCTGTATAAATATGTACACAGAGTGTTCGCCCCTTCCCGTCCTCCCCAGCTGCTATGAAAAGAGAGAAAACTAGGCCGGCGCTGTGCGGAAAACGTATAAGGCTCGCAGAGCCGTGCAAGCAACGAAAATTTTAAGGAATAAAGCTAGACTGACGTCACATAAAGTTGAAAAGGATTCTTTAAGTGCTGTTATTATTCGCTTATTTTGAACTCCACGGGGCGAGGCGAAATAATAGGTTTGTGCATTTATTGTCTATCTACATAGCTGTAATTTTTTTTTTCCTCTGTGTGCGTTTCGGCTGAAACTCAGTTTTGCAAAGCATGTTCCGCATGGAAAACGCTCCATGTAAGCCGCTTACCCAGTCTGTTTTTCAGTATATCGCCGGAGCTCAGCTACTTTAGCATGCGCCTTTCCCGCCTTCTGGAATTAAAGAATAATTAATCAGATTTCAGAAGTATTAACCCACCTTGCTAATAAATTATATTTCGAATGCAACAGACTTTACGTACGGCCTGTTTTCAAGTTATCAGTACTAAAGACATGCGGATACGGTAGCAGCACTAACGTACTCACGATTTACAGTGACTTCAATTTTTCGGAGCAACTAAGAACCTCCGATATGGTTTTTTTTTCTGCAGGAAGGCTGTCAGTGAGCAATAAGTCGCGCTCACGACTGTAGCCGCCGTGGTGGCTCGGTGGTTATGGTTCTCGGCTGATGACCCGAAAGACAAGGGTCCGATCCCGGCCACGCGGCGGTCTCATTTCGATGGAGGCGAAATTCTAGAGGCCCGTGGGCTGTGCGTTGTCAGTGCACGTTAAAGAACCCCAGGTGGTCGAAATTTCCGGAGCCCTCCACTACGGCATCCCTCATAGCCTGAGTCGCTTTGGGACGCTAAAACCCCAGTTAACCAAACTAAACCAATCATGACTGTAGGACAAAAAAAAATTCGCTGCATGGCGAAAAAACAAATTGTGTGTGCTCATGAGAAAGATGAAATAGATGCTAGCATGAATAACACTGCCGTGATGTGTCGTTTGCTTCCTCTTGGTTATTGTTTCCCTCTTGGTTCTTTGGCTACCTTTGTTGTTTATCGCCGGCGGCACGCTGCCTTATAGCTTTGTTGGCTACGCCAGGCACAGGCACAGTGCTCAGTTACAATGCTGATCGCGTGCAGCAGTCTACGTTGTCCGAGATGGTCGTCGTTTTAGACGCTTTATCAGGAAGGTTTGCTTCAGGCTTTAAAATGAGCGCACTTAAGAATCGCGAGTGAAAGAAAGAAATATGGCAAAACAAGATAGCACAATACCAAATAAAGATACAGTACATGCCAAATGCGTGTGTTGGAAGCATCGAAAACGAATAAAGATTTAATCATTGCAAGAAATATCTGTCGAAGAATCTACTCTCTTCTGTGTCTAGTGCTTGCGAAAATTTACTGACGCAAGGTTGACTGGCCTTTAGGATAGCACGCCTACAGTCGGATCAACTTAAGACTGCAGTGAAGCGCAGCCCCCGATCACGATCGCCGCAGAGAATTCCTCCACGACGAAAAAGTAGTCCGTTGTTCAAACTCTTCTTGTTACCTAAACAAGAAGTTAATCACAAGAAAAGAACTTTATAAGCTCTAGAATTTCAGTATTCGGCTAGTTTAATATAGTCAAACGTTAAAAGCTTATTTTTATCACTGTAGGGGTTGGCCAGCGGAGTAATACCGGACGTCGCAGACCATGGCCCGGTGTTGCCGACTGTTGTATTTTTTAACTGTATCCTACTATAGGCAAGCTCTCGCTCGCTTTGCGCGCGGTACTTGAACACCACGGGAGTGTTCTTGAAACAAGGGATGCAGTCTTTACAAGTGGCACAGTGAATCGCTAGATGCGAGGACTGGAAATTAGAATGCGACAACTAGTGCACTGTAAGGCGCTTGCTTGGGCACCTTCCCGTTTGCCCAATATAGCCCTTTCCGCAGGGCAATGAGATACGGTACGCAACCCTAACAACAGCATGAACGACATACTTAGCTGGATGCTTTACGGTACATATTCAAGCTGACTTGCTCGTTTTTTTCTTTTAGACTTCTTGAGAACCCAAGGGCAAATTCGAGAATGTTTGCTGGGGACCGAACACACCCCTTCCAAACCGAACCTGGCGCGAAAGTTTTTTTAACTATGAGCCAACCTGTGTACATGCGGAAGTACGGCGAACTTCTGCCCGCCTGTGTTTCGGATCTTTGCGCTGGTGTTTGTCCTTCTCTTGACTCATCTTCTGCTGCACTGTTTTATCCAGTTCTTCAAACATATAACAAACCAGCCCGTATTTGCCCTCTTCGGATCTTCGAAGCCGCCGCGCTGTTCAATTCTTTGTCGGCACACGTTCGTGCAATGAGGAGTTTTTGAGGGTCACGCCAGCCTACCCTTCCTTTGTCCACGGCATCGCCAGGGACTGCCGTCGCTCCACCCGCGGCAATATGGCTGCCTAAATGAGCCTTGTATTTTAAAAAAGGTAAGTTACTTTAACGCCCGCATCTACACTGAGGCGAAATACGCGTGAAGCTAATAAACATATCCCATCATTTCACCCCATGTTTCATGGCTCCTTCGAACTGTCTTCGCGAGGTCCAGCTTTCTCCGAAACACGCAACATCCCACTCGAATGGCGCTTACTGGCTCGGGCAGGTTCTGACTTTCTCTTATAAAGCACAAATCCTGCGCTCAGACAACCAGAGAAAAAAAAAAATGTTTAGGAACTGAACGTGTGAGCATCCAAGACGGTTTTAAAAACAATGGAGACACTTAAAAAAAAAAGCATTGTCTGTTACGCATTTACCGCCGTACCATCCCCATGGTTTCTCAAGTTAGTGAGGATATTCAAAGGCCAAACCCAAGGACACTCATTCAGCTAGATAAAATACATTGCTTAAGTTATAAGTGCTATACTCACTCGGGTACTCAGAAAGTCATTTTAACTAAAGCTCTTTTGTGATGGAGAACGCAAGTAGTACACCGTGCGCAGCTTAGAGCCAGGGGAGCCATTTGACCTTTGTGCTTTGAGAAAGTGCTCTTGCTTCCAGCGAGTTTGAAGTAGAAAAAAAATTCTCCCCACAGCCTGTGTTAAACTCTTTTTGTGTGCATCTGAAAGAAAAAACAAATAAAAACGGCTTTAAAAACTCCACTGTCTCCCTGCACAAAAGACACTATTTCGTAACAGCCGGGCTCTCTTATTACAGGCGCTTTAATGAACGACGAAACATCTCTTCTCCGGAACAATATTTCTCATTCGGCGGTTCCGGCTTCGCAACAGTTACTTCAGCCTTCATTGCACATCCGTGCAGTTTATCATTTTTTTTTTAGTTGTATGCTACCGTGCATCTTTCGTGCTGTGAATTCTTCGTTCTCAGTCGAGGAGCCTGTGCATATATAAAAGTATTGCGGTAGAAACCATGGATTTCTCCATGGAAACCATGGAGAAAGCAGTGTATTCTAATATACATGAAGGCCAGAGCCCACATTACAGATACTGTTTCGCACCAACAAATGCTCACAAAATTAGTTGGCGATTTAGAGTAAAAACTCCCTCCCCAACCATGTAGCTCAGACGCAGCTATTTTCAAAGCTCCATCCTCTGTTACTTCAAAGGGGCTCCATTATGCGCGTGTGACAGGGTTGTTACGCTATTGAAGCAGGCATGATGACGATGTTTTTGCGCCCTATAACCTTCCCACCCTCTACCAAATTCAACTCGAAAAATATTACTCACGAACGCGAGATTGAAAGTATCGCTCGTCAAAGTTGTCCCCGAATCTGCCTCATTAAGTAATAAAAACTGTGCGGGCGAGCCGCGTTCACCCTTTCGGTGTCTAGAACTTGAGGGCACGCGAACTGCTGTCGGCTCCGAAGCGCCATTACGCCTACCCCAAAATGGCGCGCCGGCAAAGCATACTCCATGAGGTCTTTATGCATACGGACGCGCTTGTCGACACTGTCGTTTCTGCCGCTCTGGGCCTCGCCAGAGTCGAAACATACGGCTCTCGTATGTGCATAATGAGGCGTGCCGAGGGCGGGCTTTCGCCATGGATATCCCAAAGTTCGCGCTCGTTCGCAGAAATTCAGCTCGTTACGAGAATTTCACGCTAATGAGGCACCTCCGATAATTGCTGCCTGAGATCTACAATGTAAACATTCCCTCATTCTGGTAATTGAAACTAATTATTGCGTCTCATTTAAACGGGGCTATCTTCAACATATTTACCCCTGTACTGGGGTGTCTACTGAGGAAAGTACCGGTGTCGCAAAGATGAAGCCATAGGATCGGTCCCTTGTTTTCACTAGTACGACCCAGTTGTCCGAAAACTCAGCTTGTGTAAGGGCACACTTTCGTTAATTCTATAGAGCAAAGGACGTGAAAGAGTCTCTCTCAAGATATTACTGACTTCCTTAGAAACAATAGAGGTGCTGTGAAACGGACTGGACCTATACTCGACTAAAAAGCTTTTGACCAGCCTGCAAAGCGTAAATCTATCTCTTATGTGCGAGTTTATAACTCCTCTAATGCCATATAGTACCCGACTCCAAAGTTAACATGCAGCTTCCGGTCCCTCACCTCTCAAATTTGATCAGCTCCTTACCTCGCAGCAGAGTCCACTAAAAACTTGCTCTCAAGGTTGCCCGTAAAATGGCATGCGAACCACCCTTGTGATTAATGCAGTATGTAACTTTCCGGACGAAGGTACTTGTTTTGACCAGCATGTACACTGCTTTATTTTATACCGCATATATTACATCCTGGCCAATTTCCGCTCACGCGCACGAAAGAGCCCTCACGAATAGGCCAGTCGTTCTACAGCCGCTTGAAAGGCTCTCCTCTCTCGTGCGTTGTCATAAAACGCGTAAAAGATGCGAAAAAAGAAGAGAAGGTTTAGTTATCCTTAACCAACAGCGAGTGCAGTGCGGGGAGCGACTATAAAGCGCTGTGCGAGACGAGGGGCGCCCGCCTAATTCAAAGCTTTGTTCTGCGTCATGGACTGCCCTTTTCAATCACTCTTTCCCGGCACGGTCCAGGGTTCAGTTCAGTTCAGTTCAAGTTTATTACACAGAAAAAAATATACAAAGTTCACGGTGAATGAGGCATCTGGATCCTTAGCCAGTGGCTAAGGATCCAGATTTCACGAAGCAAATTTTACAGTCTAGTCCGCAGTCTAGCCTTATCCGCAGTTTAGACCACGGAGCTAGAAATGGTGTGGACCCACCGCTGCGTCTTTTCCTTCCTAAATCGAGCGAAGGGTCTAGACTGCGAATAAGGCTAGACTGAGAACTAGAACTGTCTAATTTTATTCCCGTTCTAAACACACTCCTGGTTTTGAAGAAAAAAAAAAGGCACATGACTGGCTAACTCTGTAAATGGACACTTGAACCTCGCAGTGAGAAAATTCTACGTATTGGCTACCGTGCTAAGCGATTTGCCGCATCCGTTGCTACTGCAGCCGGCCCTAGCTCCCGCTTACTCATTGGCTTGCGCGTGCCGCCGGCTTTACTCTCTCCTAACTTTCCGCTGTCGCCGCACCAGGCTTTCCTCCTTTCCACAGTGTAACGCTTGATACCGCGTGCAGCGACATTGATACCGCTGTTGTGACTCCTATGCTTGGCTCTTTGACTAAGCTATTATAGCTTTCCCCTGTAAAATTACCCCTGATGCATTGCAGGTGGGGAAATTATGGGTTTTCTTCTCGTCCAATCTTGTGGACGTACTGCGTCTCGGATGCGACTGCAAGCCTTCCCGGAGAAATAGGTTTTGCTGGACACTACAGATATCAAGTGGAAAACGAAACCAGAAACCCGCGTCCAGCCAGTAAGGGCGATCCCGTCGATAGCTCGGACAATTCTAGCGCAATTTCATTGCGACCTGTATGGAATGCTAGAGTTGCCTTGCAATATCAGCTCCGTAAAATGGAACGCTGATTGAATCCCCGCTTCCTTCGTTATGATTTGTTGCCGTATTACATTTCTGTTTTTCTTCTTCTCCTGTTTCCTCTTCCCGTTTCTACGAGCACCTCGAAACTATGAAGGGCGTATCATCACCAGGAAACAATTAGGCAGTGCTTACCAAACACCGTCCTGCAAAACACCACTGGTCAGTATTGATCCCGTGGCGCCGTTCGTTACAGGCGCCGAAGAAGCACGTCAACTGCAAAAGCTAATTTACATTGACGCTTGAAGTCGTTCTCTTGTCCCTCTGCAGTTATTTGCTTTCGCCATTTCTCAGCACCGTATAGGAGTGACAAAATTGTTTCCTCGATGTAAGATTCATATAGAGCTAACAGTTGGCTCTTCGCGCAGAAAGAAGTTCTGTTACGGCCGGGCGCATAAAGATCAATGAAAGAGCACCAGCGAATCAGCGACAAAGTATTTGCATCTTCCTCTTTTTTGCATTGTCATAGCCTTTTAAACACAGGCATGACTGTGTTAGCTCGAGTGATGTTACAATTAGAATTAGTGGCATTGGAGACTGTTATAGCTGTGCGGGAACGCATAAGGACTCGATATCCGGAAAATATTTTTACGCGCCAAAACTCAAGCCCAGAAATGCTGGACAAACTCTTTTAGTTTGCGCGGCGGTTACTACGTGCTGCATGGCGCTGACCATCAAAGCTTACTGCGGGAATTATGAATGTTTTTGCAGCCCATTTATCTGATATGGCCGTCAGAACTGGACAGAGTGAGCGCAGAAAGCTCTTTATAGGTCAGATTGTGCAGCGCGTAGCAAGAGTAGGCCATCATTATTGGCCACTTCGCGCACTTCGTGTCACCCCACTCCAGTTTTTGTTCTTCAATTTCAAATGAAAATATTCTGATCGAATACATTGTATTCGCCACTGCTTGCTGACAGGTGACGCTAGTTGGTGTGAAATGTCCTCGAAAGCTGGGCGTGTACACTTGGGCTACGAGGCGCCTTAGTCAAAAATAGGCACCTCATGGGGTTTGCTTCTGTGCCATGTTGTATGGCTTGTTGTGCATCACCAGCGCTCAAAATTTCTCAAAGCTAAAAGGGACCCCCGTCCTCACCCATTTGACAGTTTTGATTTCTGTGCTACAAAACCTCCACCGATAGACTAAGAAGCAAACCCTTTGGGTTGTATACTGTTACAGAGGCTGTACTTTGCTGTGAAACGCTTTAGGTTCCTGCAAAATCTTTTCTGCGCACTGAACTCTTCGCACAAACGCTTTTAATGACGAAAGCCTTTATAGTATAGCGGGTCCAACATGCTAAACCTGGTATACTGAGTTCAACAGTAGTCTTTCCGCTAATTGCCTTAGAACTTGTGTAGCAGCTAATCATACCCGAATGCATGAGATAGCATTTTAGGCCCCAGTATACTATTTACAGATGCGGACCGCTGGTTTCCGCCGACTTTTATTTTCGACAAAAATTAAAAAAAAGAAATGACAATTTTCTGATCTCACTACCATAAACACAAAACCGCCAAGGCTTGGAATCGACTACGTAAACTTGCGTTCTCCAGCGAAAATCCACAAGCGCGGGGTCACTGAGTTCGAGGACACGGCATACGGCGCCAAAGCAAAGTGTGTCCTCACTCCTAAGATATCCCGAACTGGCTCCTTTTCCTTCACTCAAAGATAACAAAAACTCAGTTGGAAGGAACGGCCGCAGTTATAAACAGAGCGGGTGCTTATTGCAAAGTACAGCAAGAACCTGCTTTGGACTGGCCGGTTTCTCCCCAGGTTCTCTCTGAGACAGCACTCGAAAATATACGAAGTAAACTGAGACCGCCAGTACGCCCGGCATTGCGCAGACAATGCTCCCCAGTCGGGGACGTACGCAAATAAACTTCCCTTTCTTCTAGTATTCCTGTTTTAAAGGAACAGACCAAAAGGGAGCTTTGAGGGCGATAACGAAAGCTCCGAAAAGAGCCACCGTGCACGCACAACTCTATTCCGTCCTTGGCGCTTCGGAAAACAAAGCTGCGTCGGCAAACACGATACGTTGCTGGCTGCCGCGGCTTCGGGCATGGACCATCCACAAATACAGATTAATGAACGCGCAACAGCAAGCAACGCATAGTGACAGCGGCGAACTGAGATGAATCACAGGATCATGTGCTGCTGTGACAGCCGGCATATGAACGCGAGTTTTCGGTTACGACAAACTACGACGCCGACGCCAGAGGCAACGGCGTTTCGCATGCAGAAAGTCCCTCATAAAATCCGCCGCTGAAAAGAGTACAACGGAGCCCAGCGTCCGTTCACGGTAGCGTGGCCAGAAGCTGAACCCTCTGCCATGGGGATCAAGGGTGGGGGTGGTGTGAGGGGGGGGGGGGGGGGGTGAGGTTGCTCGCCAGGCCCCTCTTCCTCCTGCTCTTGAACAACAATAAAAAAGAGTGAACTTCTCTCAGGACTTGGATTCTAACCCACCGCACTGTAACCTGAACGTAGTGCCTCGGACCGGCCGGCTATCCCGGCGGTTGGACTAAAATTGGTGCAGCTTCAAATCCTCCTCGTGCGCCCTTGTCAGAAAAAAGAAAAAGAGGAACCTCTGTCCGAAGTGGGGTTGGAACTTACTCCCGGAAAACCATTCTTACTTTATTTTTTGTTTTTTACCTGCTCGTTGCATTAACAAACGCAAGAACCGTAAAAGAATTAATTAATAATCAACCGTAATTTCTAATTTCTTAAATTTGCGGCTCCTCCTTGGCCAAAAGCAACTCGTCTAAATGTCTTAGTCTAAGCCAGCTGTTCAAAAAATTGGGAGTCAGTCTTGCAGCTCGCTTAGAGCTACAGATCTCGAACATTCAGAATGTTGTCTACAATGCATGTCCTGGCGGGTCTGGTATCAACACCCGCATTTCTCACAGCTAGCAACCTCAACATACCGGGTGTTTCAGCGAGCACTATCAGAAATTCCTGAAGATAGGTTGGCTGAAATAGGAAGAAAACCTTTCCATGAACACCCTCTCAGCCATGAGGACGTAGATAATCCAGAAGGCCCCGCCTCACACTCCATACTTACGACATGTTGTTGTCGTACGACATTTACGACATCTGTTGCGTTCGTGTCGAACGCAACAGATAGCTGCGTCCGAAAAGGCGTGTGGTGTAAGGAAGAATTGTGATTTATTCGCATTGAACGCGCATCGTCCAAAAAATTCAGGGGGCACTTTGTCTAAAGTGCGTAGAGGCGAAAGCGTTTTCCGTACCACTTTGCCTATGTGACACTCGTGACGTCACCACTGAATGACGTCGCAAATAATTGATGACGAAGTAATGATAAATGGCTAATTAATGACTAATTACTGATTCATGACTAAGTATTAATTGAGTGCTAATTAATGACGCTTAAGCTTCGCCTTTCGGAGTGGAACGCGACACCGTGTTGTAGCGCTGCCAGGGAGAACACGGAACGCCACCACCCTTTCGGCGTGATGCCTTGCCCTTTGAACGCAACGCTTTTTGAGGAAAGGAAATGGCGCAGTAATTCTCTGTCATCTCGGTGGACACCTTAACCGCACCGTACAGGAAGGTAGGAAGTGGGAGTGAAAGAAGAAAGAGAAATAGGGGCCGTAATGAAGAAACTGAAAATTGCATTTGAGGAAAAGAAATTGCGCAGTAACTGTCTCACATATCTCGGTGGACACCCGTCAAAACGCGGACACATCTGCCGACACGGCTGTCGACACGGCTGTCGACACGGCTGCCGACACGGCTGCTAACAACAGTATGAGGCATTAAAGGCTTTCGCCTTAAAAAAACACGCCTAGCTGCAAATGCGAAGCGAGACGAGATTCTTGTGGTGATTTGGGTGGGATATTCCAGGGGTTCCCCTCTCTCCCCAGCGTGGCAACTGCGGCGGAGCAACCTCTGACGTCACTTGTGCAGCGAGCGCTCTCTGATTGGCTGCGCCATCTGTGATGTCACGCATGGCGCGCGACTCTGATTGGCTCTTCCGTGTCACAGCTGCCCTCCTCCTCTTCCTTCTCTCCCCCGTGGGCGCGCGCAAAGGTGAGAGAGTTTTCACGAATGTATAGACCAAGGAGGTTACAGTCGAGCCCACTTAAAACGAACTGACGGTCGCGCAAATTGCGTTCGTTGTATCCGGGTTTCGTATTAAGTTGGCTTTCGATATTACTGCCAGAAATACTAATTCAGTCAAGGCTGCCATGCTTTCATTAAACATTGTGTTATGCGCGCCAGCTACGCCTTCACAATGCCTCCTTCTTCACTGGAGACCCTCGACGGTGCTTTTTTAGCTCTTCAACACATTCACGTATTCCTCCCCCATATCCTTGCTGCCAACGATCTTCTTTTGTGGATGTGATATAACTAACCGCCGTTAAAGTGTGCACGACCGCTAAAGCTACACCATCCTCGTTCGTAATAAGCGAGCGTTAGTTATGCAGTAAAGTTCACTTATAAAGAACCTGGGTTCGCAATAAGTGGACTTCACCTACTACAGCAAAAATACGAAGTCAGACACAGTGGTCGTTTATTTCTCTCTACGCGCGTCTGCTCCTTCAGTTTAAATAATATTACGGCGCTTTCCTAACTCGCCAAGTAACTTGCTGCTATCAAACTGCTTTGGGGATGCGATATAGCTGATCTCGGTTGAAGTGTTCACGAAAGCGGGTGGTAGGTCGGCTTCGTCGTCATCATCTTCATGATATTCTTGGCGGACTGCCTTAGAAGCGCTTATATTTCGTGTTCTGCAATGACTCTGCTATGTCGGCGTCATCATCCATGCAAAGCAAGTCATCCTAAACTACTTCATACCCTGCCCGCTTTGCATGAATGACACACTGCAACAATTACTAGTACGTCTGCACTCGGAAGTGCTCCATAGCGTCCTTCGTCGTTCCCGGGTTCAAAAATGTACACCTACTGAAGAAATTCAGGATGCACTTCACAGTCAGTTTCATCCAAGCGACCTTAATCATTTTCACTGCTGCAAATAAAGAGACCCTAACCGGTACGTCGGCGTCCGATCTCTCAATTCTCTCAGCATAAGCTGTGAAGCGCCGCCCATAGGAAATCTAGAGCCCGTGAATGATGCTCATCTCGAGTGGTTGGCCTTTCGCATCGCATTCGGTGGCAGAAGAGCTTGGTCACCGCAGTCAGACAGGGCAGAACATGGAGCTACACGCTGTTGTCGAGCAGGAGCAAGAATTTCCTTTTATTTCTTTACAAACAGGCCGAGCTCATTCGGCTGCATCTATAGCGCAAATGCTTCCGCTTCACCACGAGCTAAAGAATCTGTGTATTTATGACTTATACCGATATATATATATATATGCTATGTAGGCATCGTATTACAATTGAACCTCGTTACAACGAAGCTGAAGGGGCCCGGCGACTACTTCGTTATAGCCTGTGTCGACCGAGCTTCCAAGGTAAAACCGTCATTCCTTCGTTATAGCCGCCGCGGTGGCTCAGCGGTTATGGTGCTCGGCTGCTGACCCGAAAGACGCGGGTTCGATCCCGGCCGCGACGGCTAGAATTTCTTTGGAGGAGAAATTCTAGAGGCCCGTGTACTGTGCGATGTCAGTGCACGTTAAAGAACCCCAGGTGGTCGAAATTTCCGGAGCCCTCCACTACGGCGTCTCTCATAGCCTGAGTCGCTTTGGGACGTTAAACCCCAATAAACCAAACCAAACCAAACCTTCGTTATATTTATCATTTCGTTATAAACCGTTTCGTTATAAAGAGGTTCGACTGTATGTACAGATGCAATAATTACTCCCTCAGAAGATAGCAGAAAAACTTATGCAGGGAAAACCGCTTATCTTATTGTGTAATCTGATACAATGCTGTTTACATGGCACTGCAGTATGTCGATGAACAGCTGAAAACGTGAGAAGGTTTCCGTGTTTATGGCTCAGAGGATAACTGCTAAATGCACTTGTAATTCTTCATGCTCCTCCTCGCAGGTGTTAGCGTCAATGTAAAAACAGCCGACTATTACGTTACTCCCTAATGCGAAATTTGAGCGCAGCTCATCAGCTCTTCGAGCTTTTCGATAGATTGAGGCAAATAATTCGAGCAAGACATGTGTGTACAATTAAAGACAACTTGTTATTTTTCACACATATTCCTTCTTCAAGACACACTCCACTAACAGTTCTTGATTGTCATGTAGGAAGCTTCGCGGTCGGAGAAATAGATGGATATATGCTCGACTTGCTGCAGCAATGCCTGGTTCTCAAAGACGAGGTCTGCGCAAGTATTTCGTGAGGTTGTCACAGCTGCGAGAGCCGTTACGAGCGAGAGGAACGGGATGTTCTCCCGCATAAGTGGTAAAAAATTCCTCCTAGTCTCTATATCTACATTAAATTCCCCACCCACCCTGCCACCCTGGCAGGTGGCAGCGTTTCTGGCACAACTTTGTCAACGCCAAAGCATGTAGCGCACATCTGTCACTACCACCACGTAGCTTAAAGCACAATTGAGGTGTCCACTGTCCCAATAGGGCAGTTATGCGCCTTCCCTCTGGTTCAGGTGTCCACCGTCATGTGTGATACAGGTACTACGCATTTCCGTTCCTCAAAAACTAATTTACAAATTTTACCCTCTGCTTTCCATGCCCCCGCTCTATCGGTTTCGCAGCTGTGGGAGACAGATACTGCGCATTTCCGTTCCTCAAAAAAATTATGAAGACACTTTAAAAATTCTAAAGTTTGCTTGGCGAAAGCCTTGTGGTCAACCCACTGCCGCTTGCCCGAACCTCTTGACGCGGAATCACTGGGCCGCTTCGGACCCATGCGTCTCACTTACTCGACTGCAACGAGACGCCTGGCGAAGGAGCGGTGGTGCAGCTGCCACCACCGACTTTAATTTATCGCTTAATGTCAGCAAGTGTGGCGTGCTGGTATTTCTTCCAGACACCCCTTTGTACATCTCGCTAGTATACCGCTCCACCCCAATTCCGCAGGTGGAGTCGGTTAAATACCTAGGTGTTACTTACGACCCAAGTTTGGACTGGCGCCAGCATATTAAGAATAATGTTATTAAAGGGAACGTGCTCTGGACCGGTTGACACGAGTCGGCAATAAAAACTTTGGCATGCGCCGCGACACCTTACTGTGTCTCTACAAGGCTTCCATGAGACCAAATCTAGAATTCGGTTGCGTCCTGTTCTCTGGTAGCGCAAACTACAAGCTGCAGCCTTTAGCCGTACTGGAAAGGCGTGCCCTACGGCTATGTCTCGGGCTCCCAAAATCAGCTTCAAATGCTCTCCTTTATCTGGAAGCCCGTATTCCCGATCCATATTCCCGCTTCCAACTACTCACGGTGCGTACTTTCCTCATGTTCTTTGACCCGACCCCCGGTGTTAATACTCCCATTTTTCAATCCCACGCACACCTGCTTTTCTCTAATCACTGGCCGCGGTATAAACTTCCGCAAATTAACTTGACGCAGAACCTGTTAGCCCTGCTTCAAAGCGTCAGCCTGCGTCAGCAACGAGTTGCTGACGCAGGCTGACCCCGTTTTCTATTACGACCATATCTTTCAGTCCCATGCGAAACAAATTCCCGCAAATATCCTAAACGGTCTTCTTGCTGAACACTTAAAACATTTTCCTCACCATGCTGATCTCTCCACTGATGCTTCCGGGAGCTGTGAGAAGGCGGCGATTGGGATATATTCGCAGTTTCTGGCTTTCAGCTATTCCGTTCGTATCCCTGATTATACTCCTGTATTCTTTGTAGAGTTTTTGGCTGCTGGTTTGGATCTTCTTAAAATTCCGAAGCATGTAGCACGGTATCTTATGCTTGCAGACTGCCTTTCAGTTTTAGTCTCTCTCCAAAGTTCCGGCACCTCTCTATTCAAGAGTTCCCTTAGGTTTTTTGTTCCGCGCACAGTGAGGGAGGTCCGCTTTGTCTGAGTACCTGGTCATTCGGATATCTATTTCAAGGAGGTGTATGATTTATTGCCAAGCTCAGCTCTCACTGCCCCTGTAACCTATCCTGTACCTCACCTCATTCTGTTGGAGACTTCCCGTTTCCAGCGGTTCGAGCATATATCAGCCAGCTTGGGTGATCCATTGCTGTATACTGTGGATTTTCAACATTAAAAGTTCGCATGGAATGCCCGATCGTGTAAGTCAAGACTGTACGAAGTGTCTATGACGCTTTTGCGATGCAGAATCTCCCGCCTCAATTTGTACTTATGCAGATGCGGTTTCGCTACGAAAAAACCTTTGTAACTCATGCGGAGAATCCGAAACAATAGAACAATTTCTCCTCTCTTTCCAGCAGTTCGCATTTCAGAGAAAACCGTATTCGGAGGTCCCTCTGTCGAGGTTAGGACTACCTTTGTCTCTACCAGTTCTGCTCTCGTTTGATGCGAGCACAACGGGATTCTCGTTAAGCACTGTTTGCGGCTACCTTCATGACTTTATTATTTCAACTGGTCGGTTACCCTGTTAACTCTCTACAAAAATTCCACCGCATGTCCAAAAAGTGTATTTTATTTTGATTCCTGATGTTTCGAATTTATTTGAACATTTCCACAATTAATATATTTTTCAAGTTTCAGTCATTCTATTATTCTACTCAGTTTTCTTTTTATCGCACATATACTTCTGTGGCATTCAACACCTTACCTTGGCCAATACCCCCACGAGGGTATGTGCCATTATAAAGAGGTGAAGAAGAAGAAGAATGGGAGCGTTCTGTGTAGCGCGTGCTGGTGTTCTGGTCACGCGGGTTGCTACATACCAAAGTGGCGAACCAAGTCGATCGCATCGTGCAGCCAAAAATAGTGGCTGATCACGGAAGCTTCTGAAGACTCGAGTGACGGCTACCGCAATCTTTGAGCCATCTTAGGATGCGCTAAGTACTTCTCTTATTCGAATCCAAAATGGCGGCCAAGTTGACGTCAAAACCAACGTGGCTTTACACGGCTACGTGACAAAGCTAGGAAGTGGGCCATGCGTCACTGAGTCCAAAGAAAAGCGGTCGGTCGCGTACTTAAAAATTCACATATTATGACACAGACCCATATAGTAAGACTAGTAGCATCTGTGACTCAAACCGGAAATGTGCCACGCCTTGTAAATCATTTCATACTCACACCTGCTGTAGGACGAGATACACTGCATTTTTCTTTTTTACTTTTATTGACACAGCACACGGAAGTTAGAAAAAGCACACACAAAAGCGTTACTGTTCACTCATGAAATGAAGGTGCGCTGGTAAACGCAAAAAGACAAAGCAAAAGAAAAAGCACTAAACTCGAAAAGATAGAAAGCAAACAATAAAGCGAGCACGAAATGGTGTGCTGCTAAACGCGAAAAAGTCGAAGAAAAAAGAAAAAGCAGAAATAGAAAAGTTAATACGCTGTGAACGAGCATTGCCGCATTGTCCTCTCAATTGCAGGCTGGCTCCTCACAGCCGGTATACATGTCGACACCACCCCATTGGCCACCTCAGTACTGGAGTCGATCTAATCAGTCAGTAAAGTTTCTTTCTCTTGAAATGTGTGTCTCTGCACATCACTGATCGCGGTTCCACACAATCACGTAATCCTGGCACTCAGTAGTGTCCGAGGTCATAGAAAAAAAAATGGAAATCTCTCTCTCGTTGCCAGGCGCACTAGGCGCAGTCCGTGCTCATTCTCTCTCTCTCTCTTCCCCAGGCGCACTAGGCGCAGTTCGAAAAATGTTCCACTCCGCCAGAATGAAAACCCGCCTCCCCATTCCATCGATGATGATGATATACTCGCTCTGGTTCTGGCAGCTTCGCTGAAGCCGCTCTGCGCTGATTCTGCCGATGAGAAATAAACCTTCGTTTGGGTAGTCTCGTTGAAACCGCTCTGCGTGGCATTAGACCTCTCCGTGGAGTGCACAGTCGCAGCACCTTTAGTGGCAGCTGCGGCCTCTGCGGCCTCCCACTCGAAACCACCACGAACCACCACGGGGCATCCGGCTCGCGGCTGCTTGCTCGGCTTCTGGTAACTCCTGCATTGCCGCCGTAGAGAACGCCTCGCTGGCAGCGAGTCTTACGGCGAAGTCGCTTCTGACTTGTCCTCCTGCACACCCGTCAAGTCACGCCCGAGGACGCTAGCACCAGGGCCGTCGTGGTCCCGACGCGCGGGTGTCGGCAGGCGCTTGGGGGGAGAGCGCTGCCGCCGCTCTGCTGGTCCGCTAACCTGGTCCTCTGGCTGCGGGGTGGCTGCGTTCTTCCTCGTCGTCACGCTTAAGCCTCCTGGTGTTGGCGCCCGGAGGAGGCGAAGACCGGCATGCGCCGTCCAGGACGAGCGCGATGGTCGCCTGCAGGCTCTCGATGGGGTTGACCTGCGCCTCGGTCTTCAGCGTGCCCTTCTCGCCGATGCCGGGGACCCGAGGCGCGCCGCGGCGCCATGGCGCCGGGCCGAACGGCAGCTGCAGCAGGAGGTGCGACCGCCACCGCCACCACACAGGCTTGGAATGCCGCGTCAGCGTTCCGGGCCTGCAGGGGTTAGGCGGTGCGCGGGCCCTCCATCTGCTCCAGCTTCGTCGTCGTCGTCGCCTCCTGTGCTGCTGGTGATGAAGGCCCAAAAACGGGATTTTCACGTCTCGAAGGATGCTGTGCCACGGAGAGTGGCTTGATTGTTCCTTACGAATCACCAAAGCTGTGGAGAGCATAACCGCATACTGCTCGGGCAGGCGCTACTTTTCAGCTCGTAGATTTTTTTTTTCTTTCACAGATGCCAGCGCCGCGTACTGGCAGAAGTTATCGCAGCGCGGAGTAATACTCACTTCATTTTTCTCGTCTACGTTCCGGGAAGACTCGAGAACAATGACACGTGGCCGTGCACGATTGGTCCCAACCTCTTCGTTTTTTCTTCATTGATTTAGACAAGTAATATTACTGCTTGTACAAGAGTTTTGGCTCAAAACACCTAAGCGGAAGGTTTGCATGGGGGATTTGAATATCTCCCAAGAAAAGCAATTTCTTTCTTTGTGTTCGAGGCAGCCCCTCCCAAAACACTCGCAGAGTTGCGAAGCATTCCATGCTCAGATCTTTACACGGCCTCTTAGCCTTCGTCCTGATAGGTTCTCACATATATGGCACACAAAACGCGATGCTTAGGAACAGGGGAACAGCTATAGTCTAGCCTCCATTCTTATGCGTTGCGTTGGATTATCTGTGCTAAACGTATAGCACTACATACAGCACAGAACGGCGTGATTTCGCTGTTTCATGGCCGCCCAAGCTAGACTTATTCGTATCGAAGACGGTTCGTGACCATGTACCCGGTATCGCATCCTGAAAAGCTCGACATGGATGCTGAGCAAGTGGAAGAGAAAGTGAGCCCTTGAAACAGCAGTCGGAATGTGGACATACGCAACAGCGGCATGATTGCCCTCGAAGACGAAGAAAGAGGTGATAGAACAAGACAACATGCAGTGCTCAAGCTGCGCTGCGGCTGTTACACTATGCTAGAAAAACTGTCGTCGAGGCAATATTTATTTCTGCAGGTATGTAAGAAGCTTTAGACAGACATCGGCGTGCAGGACTGCGGGTAGGGGGCGCTTCGCCGCGTAGCACACTCTTCGAGACCTGCCATTGAAATTCGAAATGAAATGAGATTAGACCGGTGCTTTTTTAATACCGTTCCTCTGTGCTCTCTGCGGTGACGTTCCTTGCAAAGAACATGAGCTACGCGTTAATAAAGCAATTTTTATTCAACTAACCACTAATGCTCTTTTGTGAGCACGAGCCAAGAAGGGAGACGACGATAACAAGGAAAAAGTTGCCAACCGATGACCTGTCTGCTTAATGTTCCTCCGCTACGCTGAGTTGACATCCTGTCAGAGAATGAAGATGAAACGTAAAAAAAAAAAAAAAAAAAATTGGCGACGATTACGTTACTTCCTAATGCGAAATTATAGCGCAGCTCATCAGCTGTTTCAGCTTTTCGATAGACTGAGGGAAAGAATTCGAGCAAGACATGTACAGTCGCGGTCAAAAATACGCGGCCCACGGCTCCGGCGCAAGGAGCGGCTGTTGGGCCATATCGCGGCGCTGCTATCTCCGTCGGGCTCTTGCTGCGAGGGTGCATCGGGTGACGATAAAACTTCGTCCTCACTCTCTTTTGGGCGCGTAACTCGACTAATGAACTTCAAGTGCGCCCTTCAGCTTTTTCGCGGCTGACGGTCACTACGAAGGAGCGCGCCTCACTTTGCCTCGTTTGCCGCGCGGCTGTACTGAAGGGGAGGGCGCGCGGTTCACCGTTGCCGCCTCGATACTGCTTCGCTCTCCTATGTACTGCGCGCCCATGAATGGTGAGCCTTGGTGCACGATGCATGGGCGCTCAAGAAATAGGGCAGAAGAGGGTAAAGTCGCGTGAAGACCCCCGCAGGTGAACTCAATGAAGCCCTGTTTTTTTCCTGGTCGTGTATTAGTACAGTCAGGGACAAAAGTCTCCGGACAACGTGTTCCTCTACCGAAGCCGATAGCTCTGCTATTAGTCGGCGGCTGGAGACCACACTTGTGGAGGTAAAAGTTAAATTTTTGTTCTTTCATCTCCACAAGTGCGGTCTCCAGCTGCTGTCTGATAGTAGAGCTATAAGCTTCGTTTGAGGAACACGTGGTCCAGAGACTTTTGTCCCCGACTGTACATTCTATAGCAGCCGAAGCGTGCTTTGATTTTTGTAACTTTGAATGCACGAATGCAACAAGCTCAAGGGCTTCAGGGCCTTCAAGGGCTAGACAACACACTACTGCGCATTAATTTGAATGTGTATTGTATGCGAGATCACGTGCAGAAAAGCGTGTGCGAAACACTGTTGGTAAATAAACATTACATGGTTTTGCTGCTTTCTCAGCAACCCCCCGCAACAAACGGCGGTGAGTCGCGCCAGAAACCATCATCATAGTCAGCCTGACTATGCACACTGTACAAAAAATGCCCCTTCCATAATTCTGCAATTACCCGGTCTTGAGCCAGCTTTGGCCGCCTTGTATCTATAAACCTCCTAAACTCATCCGCCCAACAAACATTTTGTCGCCGTGAGAGAAATACTGTAATCTATAAAGCGCTGTCGAATTGTAGCAGCAAGTGAAGGCCGCAGGGGTCCTGGACAGAGGTCTGTTGTCACGTTCCTCAGTACTTATCACACTTTGTCAACAAACGTTTATTCGCTCACTCACTTGAGAGCCTGAATGCATGTGTGCCAACCGCCCAAGCGCCGGGCGCTGGAGCGCGGCGTACACGGACGAAGACGCGCGTAAACATGGAATGCGAACTGAACTCGGACACTTCGCAGCAGCAAGCGCCACGCGCTCTGCCGAACGCGCGCCTGCCGTAGCTGGTCTGCGCATAGGGAAAACGAGATATTCGAGCAGGCGCTGGCGCGGCGCCGAAAGTTGCACGCAGCGCGAATTGCAGAGCCCTCTTTCGTATTGAGCTGAGTCATGCTCAGCCGTGAAACAGCTGAATGCCGCACTTGAACTTTGTCAGTCGTGTTACGTGCTTAGGCGAGAGTGCGGGCAAAGCTTTGTCGTCACTCTGTACACCCTCGCAGCGAGCGGCCGACGGAGATAGCAGCGCCGCGGTGCGGCCCCGCAGCCGCTCCTTGCGCCGTAGCCGTGGGCCGTGTATTTTTGACCGCGACTTTACGTACAATTACAGACTTGTTATTTTTCACACATATTCCTTCTTCAAGAAACACTCCACTAACAGTTCTTGATTAGCATGAAGCAAGCTTTGCGGTCGGAGAAATAGATGGATATATGCTCGACTTGCTGCAGAAATGCCTCGTTCTCAAATACGAGGTCTGCGCAAGTATTTCGCGATGTTGTCACATCTGTGAGAGTCGTTACGAGCGAGAGGAATGGGATGTGCTCCCGCATAAGTGGTAAGAAATTCCTGCTTCCCCACCCACCCTGCCACCCTGGCAGGTGGCAGCGTTTCTGGCACAACGTTGTCACTGCCAAAGCAGGCAGCGCACATCTGTCCGCCACGTAGCTTGATTGAGGTGTCCACTTTTACAAGAGGGCAGTTATGTCCCTTACCTCTAGTTCAGGTGTCCACCGAGGCGTGTGAGACAGATACTGCTCATTTCCTTTCCTCAAAAAAATGCCGAAGACACTTTGGAAATTCTAAAGTGTGCTTGGCGGAAGCCTTGTGGTCAAACCACTGCCCCTACCCCGAACTGTTGGCGCGGAATCACTGGGCCGCTTTGGAGCCATGCGTCTCACTCACTCGACTGCAACGAAACGTCGGGCGAAGGAGCGGCGGTGTAGCTATACCACCGCCGACGCGCGCGCGCTCGTTCTACCGCTAATGTGCGACGACACGGTTTCTATGCACAGCTGCGCCCCCCACTGGCATTGTTGATGTTGAAAACATTTATTGAAAAAAAGTAAAAGAAAATAAGGAAATGAAAGGTTGCAGAACGGGTGGTGTCCTCATTTCAGGACCTCAGTGCCTATCGCTGCCGCCCGGGTTTGTTTGATCAGCTGTTGCTGAATGGCAAGGTCCGAGCTGAGCAGAGTGGCCTCCTACTGCTTCGTTGTTCTAGGGAGTTTTAGTTCCAATGGGTTTGGCCCAACGCACCCACTTGTGATGTGGTATGTTGTGGGACGTTCTTTGCACCACGGGCAGGACCCTTCGTAACGGCCCGGGAATATAATGTGGTATTATATGGATTAGGGAAAGTGTCGGTCTGGAGTTGCCTCCATTCGCGCACCTCCTGAGCATTTAGACTTTTATGCGGTGGGGGGTACTGCTGGCGAAGCGTTCTAAAGTATTGGAGTCGTGCACTGGGGGCAGTGGGGATTTCGGAGGTGGTGGTGTCCTGGTCGGGGGTGTCTGTCGCTCGGTTGGTGTGCCCTCGAGCTGACAGGCCCGCGGCCTCGTTTCCCTCGAGCCCGGAGCCCATGTGTTCTCGTGTTGGAGTTCGGAATTGTGTACAGGGGAAGTCGTTGCAAATATGGTTAACTTTTTGGGGATTCTTCCTGCGAGAAGAAGTCGACATGCCGCCTGGGAGTCCGACACAATCTGCACTTCTTTGCCGTGGCCAGTTGCTAAGGAGGGGAGGAGGCTGCGCTAGGTTGAGCGTTTACTTTCTCTTTTCCAAGCTCCCGCTCCATTGCTTTCGCATAGGGTGCCTCGATGCCTACCCTCCGCGCCGCAGAAACGGGCGCCTAAGAGCTGCGCTCTAAGAGGGAACATGCGTGGTATGAAGTACTTTCGTCAAGCGTTGCGCGTCCTCAGGAGTGTCTAGGCTGAAATATTTTCAACCTAGGACATTTGGTACTATTTGAGGCTCTGTAGATAAGGGCACTACACAAAGAATTTGATACAGGTTGATGGCCAAAAAAGTTTTATTTGGCATACATTTCATTGCGATTGCATAAGCAGAGATAGATAAAATACAAAACTCAATGAAATACAAAACATTCACAAATGATTACAGAAATAAACAACTAAGCAAAAGCGACCAGCAAGAAACACTAATAAAACCCTTGCAAGATTCCAGCGGTAGATGACAGAATTCAAGCAGGCTTTGACGTCAGCAGGCAATACGTCAGCTGTATTGTGATGCGGCATTGCAATCAGTGGTCTTTGAAAATTATGAGTCTAGACAGCAATGGTCCCACACTCTTAACAATTTGCCCGGTTTGTTCCTTTGATGGCATGCTGCACCCAGATTCTCAGGTAGCACTCTGCAATCGCCTCAGAGATTGCGTAAGCTAACTGCGCTACGTCGAGAGCACTACCGGAAACCTGCGCTGAAGTTCGTCGTGCTGACTGCAGCGTCCAGCGAGAGGAGCAAGCAGTTTTTGGTGCACTCTTAGCGCTTTTCCACGCCACCTTCCTGAGCTTATTGGCACGAGCTTCCGCGCTCTGTCGAAGCCACACGTGCCGTGCGTCAGCCATCTGGGCTACGCCGAGGGAAGCTAGGAAATGAATGCTATCAACCAAAGGCGCGCCTCTAATCGTTCAGAATGTACAGTCTTTGTCAAAAGTTTAGAGCCCAGGAGGTTTGCTTCTAAGCTTTATATTGGGACTCCAGGAGCATACATGGAAGTCCTACCTATTGCAGGAGGCAGTACCAGAAATCTTCTCACGTCCAGGAAATCTGGAGCGCTAGAGATCCATTAAGAACGACACAGTGTGGCTCAAAAGAAAATCCCCGGGGCTCCAAATTTTTGACAAAGGCTGTACTCTCGTGTTTGTAGCGGTCCAAACGGCTGACGGCAGCAGCTTTTAGTCGCGGAATGGAACAATTTCAATTACTCATGGGGAGCGCAGGTTCCATATAGGTAAGGAATATTATCAGCCAAACGGGCAAGTCCCTAACTTCTCAGAACAGTCAGTGGCTGACGGCAGGCACACGTGTCACGATAGTGTTCTAATAGGACACCTGACGGGCGTATGAGTGAACCAAATGCTCTCAGTCTACTCTAGATTAGTCTCCCATTCTCCATTCCAGAATTGCAAGCACTGTGTCAGGTTTATGCTGCCGGTTGCCCAGCAGAAGTATCGAGCTTCTTTCACCCTCTCTTGAGCACTGTGTTCACCCGAAACAAAAAAACGGCGAGGGCATCTGCGTGTGATAGCCCTTTTATTTCATGCGTGAAGAAACAAAACTAGTCCATTTGTTTTCTTTTTCGCGATATTATTGTCCCACCAAATCCTCGCCCATGTCCGAGAAGAAATTCGCTGATCGGTCGAGAGAGGTCAAGTGACCTTGCGACTTCATCACAACCTGCTCGCCGTGGAAAGTGGAAACCTGGCCAGCGGATCGATGTCAGTGCACCGTTAAAGAACCCCAGGTGGTCGAAATTTCCGAAGCCCTTCACTACGGCGTCCCGCATAGCCTTAGTCTCTTTGGTACGTGAAACCTCAATAAACCAAACCAAACCGTAAGTAATCTGCCCTGTTTGATAGGTGGCAGTTAAATTAATGAGTGGTGGAAGGAGGTCGCGTGACCTTCTAATTTAATCCCTGCCTGCCCATGAGGTTATGAGTAACCTAGTTTCTAGACAGCAATCTAGTTAAAGGATCGAAATACAAAAATCAGGAAAATATATTATATGCAAATGTCGGCGCCATCGCAGCATAGCGGATACCTGCTACTGGGAATAGCAGTCCGGATATGCCGGTCGATGTAGCGACAATTGCAAAGGAGCTGGTGCAAACACGCACAGAAGTTGCAACAAAAGCTGCGCCAAATGCGAAACCTAATGCTATCGCATTCCATTCTTAAAGTGATTTAAGAGTCCCCACAGTTTCTTTTTTTTTTTTTTTGCAATTCAAACTGCGCGGTCTAAGGTGTATTGCAAATAGTATGATTGACACGGGGCATCCTTTCTCGGTCATTCTGACGGCACTTCTGAACCCCGAAACAGGTACTACTGTGCCGAAACTTCTTCAAAGTAGACATGTGTGCCAGGAATGGGATTCCACCCCACCACCCAGAAGACCGGGCTGCGACCTGATCGCAGTGCCTTGGACCACTCGGGCGTCGTGAAGGGATCAGTCACCACTGAACTAACGCAGCACACCAAAACATCCTTTAACGCCCTTGCCAAAAAAAAAGGCACTCTCATGGCTCGTTCACACTAGGGCAATCAGCCGCCGCCGAAATGCTGCCTTGTTGTTGTTGTAGCCTTTTCACGCTTACCGGCCACCATGTCGCCGCTCGTCGTCTGCGTCTCGTCCGCTCGCGGCAAGAAAAGCGATTAATCGACGCTGTCCACGTACCATAAGCGTATGCACGCATACGTACGCTTAACGCAGGTGTTTTGAGGGAGGTTACACCATTTACTTTTACTTCAGCGTATGCAAGAAAGCCGAACGATAAGCTCAGCCTAGTGGCGCCATCTGGTGGTTAGAACGGGGCTATTTTCGTCAAGAAACCGACCCTCCTCTTCGAACTAGAAGCTGCAGAATCGTACTCTAAATGAAAAATAAAGCAAATTTATCACTCATACGTTTCGTTATGCGCGAGGTGAGACGAAGCTAAAGACCTGTGCCCCATTTATGGCCAGTGAACACATTGAAAAAGGCAGTAACAATGACGAATTCAATCCGAACCGAGGAGTCCTACTTAAAAGGATGCCGCCATGTTTGCCGCCGCGGGATTGCCACTCTTCCTCGCCGTCCTACTGAAACTTTTCCGGCGGCAGAAATCGGTCCTGGACCGATCAGACTTCCGCTGGGTATTTCAGCGACGGCGGGTTCCGCTCGCTCTCGCAGCTGAATGACCAAGTGTGAACGCGCCATCTTTCAGGAGTCTGATTCGAACCCACACCCGGAAGACCGGACTGTGACCTGAACGCAACGCCTTGGACCGCTCGGCCATCCTGAATTTTTTTTTCATTGCTGGACATTAACACAGCGCAAATTCGTACACCGAACAATTAAGCCAGCTCAGAGCCAAATGTTCGCGTAGCAACGATAATAGTAAGGACGCCGTCAACATTAAGTGGCATGACGTTGTAGAGTTAAAGTTCCCTCAAATGAATTAATGGTTGTAATCTTGACAGCCATTCTGGCACTGTACACTTCAATTTGTGAATTTCAACAAAGGCATGTATACTTTCACGAAAGTAGAGCCTTGCAGGGAGACCATCGGGGTCCAAACGAAACCCAACCATCCGGGATCGCCAGAGGCTGTGCAGAGCAATTAACATGACGGTGTCGAAAGGTATACCATCTTCGTTATCTGTTGATAGGAACCTGATGCCGTGCGTACTAACGGTAAGTCTTCCTTAAAGGGCAACTGCATAGGCTTAGAATCGGTGCGCTTAAAGAAGGGGTCGAATGTGTGAAACTTAAGGTAAAGCATGCAAAGACCTTTTGAGCTAGCATTTGAAATGGTGACGTAATGGGCGAGTAAAATCGCGAGGCCTTCAAACTTCTCCGCAGCGCACAGATCCAAGTGGGGGACGCATGATGACGTCATGAAAGGTATGAGTACATTTCCAACGCATATGCGTTTGCTTTGAAGCAAAAAAAAAAAAACGCCGCTGAAGGGAAAGCTAGCTGAGCGGGCTTTGCCTTCGGCAACATGCACCGAGGCATGGCAGGGTGTGGTTGACGGCAACGGTAATTCGAAATCTTACCTTCCGGAACGCCATACCGAGCTTCCCTGCACTCCTCCGGTGCTATGAGGACAAACCTAAGATTGAATCGTCGGTTACGTCGCTATTTAAAACGCTAGCGCTTAAACACTTGGCACGCTTAACTAAAGCTTCTATAGATTTGAATCCTAGAATATCGCCTAATTCTGAAAAACTGGTGCGGTTGCCCTTTAAGAGCTCTCTGTAGCGTGTCCCAAAAAGCCCCCTCGCCCTCGGCCATCCTCACGGAACGGTGCGGCAATGAAACGAAAGCAGCACCAAAGCTTTGTTACGTGTCATGATCAAAAAAAAAGAAGAAAAACAACCTCTGTCAGAAGTGGGATACTAGCCCACGCCCGGAAGACTGGACTGCGACCTGAACCCAGTGCCTTGGACCGCTCGGCCATCCTTTTTTTTTCTTTATTATACCGTTCGGCCATCCTGACGGAACGGCGCGGCAATGAAAGGAAAACAGTAGGCAGGAAAACAAATAAAAATTCTGAGGGCACTTAACTCTGCTTGCGTGGAGGAATGCGAAAATTGGTTTTAAAAATTGCTTTTTGAGGAAAAAAATTGCTGAGGCTCAGCTTCGCTAAGCCTGGGGAATGCGAAGCATATTAGTGGCTAGGCTTGGTAATACATGGCTTTCCTTGGTTGAATACTTGGTCATTTTTATACAACCACTAGAAGCCTTCGTCGTGGGGGAAGACAACGGCATGGCTACAGCGGAACGCCGACTAACCCCGAGACGCGCGTTGGGTGAGCGCCTGGATTGCCACGGAAGCCGAGTCTGCCTGCCCGGTGGAGCGAGCGTTTCACCTACACCGAGTGTGAACGCGCGTTCGAAATGCGCGGGAATGCGCGGGTGTGACGGCTAGGGGTCCCACGGCGACGGCGCGAGGTGGAGGCCGGCTCTCTCATCCGATGTCACGTGGTGTGACGTCACGGTGTCACGTGGCGTGACGGCTAGGGGTCCCACGGCGACGGCGCGAGGTGGAGGCCGGCTCTCTCATCCGATGTCACGTGGTGTGACGTCACGGTGTCACGTGGTGTGACGTCACGGTGTCACGTGGGGGTCCCACGGCGACGGCGTGAGTGGTAGCTCTAGCAATATGCTTCGCATAAAAAATGGCGCGGTATCTGTCTCATATCTCAGTGGACACCTGAACCGCGCCGTATGGGAAGGGAGGAAGGTGGGAATGAAAGAAGAAAGGAAGAAAGAGATGCCATAGTGGAGGTCTCTGGAATAATTTCGACCACCTGGGGATCTTTAACGTGCACTGACACCGCACAGTCCACGGTCGCCTTTTGCGTTCCAAAAGCACGTGTTTTTAGGAAAGGAAGGACTTTTAAGGAAAGGAAAGGGCATAGTAGCTCTCAAATTTCGACATCTCGGTGGACACATACACCACGCCTTAAAGGATGCAACTGCAGGTGCATATGCCATCGACCCGAACCCCTGTCGTAAGCTAGCCTCCAACTTGACTAAAACATGTGAGCTATATGCAAAGAGAAATGCTATGACACCACTCGGAATGCTGTACGACGACCGGTTGCTCAAAATTTTGGTGAATGCATTCGAGAATACTGCCACCTCATTGAGGTAGACCAGTGATGACAGCGCTGGTATTTCGTCTGCACCTGCGATATCCGTTGCTCAAACCAGCGTCGTCGCTTCGGCGGACGCGGTTTTGCGCCGCGCGTTTATTGCTATCATTCTTCCTCTCTCCTGCATGCACGTGGCTGCGACCATGACTCATTTTTGGCTGGGCGTCATCACACCAAATTTTTCGTCATCCTGTCACGTTATATCGCATGCCGAAGGCCCAGGTTTGATTCCCACCTTGTGGGATTGAAATTGGGGAGAGATAAACACGTATTCCCCGTTTAAGCGCGGCTGACATGGTTCAAAGCCGCGCAGACCCCATCCCGTGGTCGCGTACGCTACTGAGCGCACGCCGACCACGGCGGGCCTTGCTCTGCGGGAACAAAGGAACGACACAATGGCTGACACAAACAAGGCATTTATTGCTATAGCAACAATAACGCCGGCTAGCAACAAAATACACTGAGGAATCTAGGATGTCCGACTCACCAGCACGGCTACGAGCGAACGTCCGCCCACGGTAGGGCAAAGGGATAAACTCCGAGGCCCGACGGAGCGAGGTGGCGGGAGTAAGTTCCAACCACGAGAGGCCCGCGGCACAGAGCGGAGCTTTGCGCGTGAACATCCACCACGCTTCCCGATGCGGAGCAGAAGAGAGCTAGCCTTCCCCTGCGCGCGAGCGACCAAACACGCCATCCGTGGCGCTGCTGTCGCTGCGACGCGAGCGCCCTCCCCTGTTAGCTAGAGTAACCAAACTAAAGGGAGTGCTTTTCGGGGGCAGCTAACAACAGTGGGGTGCAGTGCGGGAAAGTGAACGCAGGGGACGAAGGCGTCCCCACATCCCCCCAACCTTAAATAGACCCACGCGCCTGCAAGTTACATGCTATGGAGGAGTCTCCTGGTCTTCATGCACTTGAGGCAGGTCGTGCAGCGGAGGTCACGCCGACAGAGTGCACGCAGTCTTCCGCGGTATTCCGAAGGCGGCGTGAAGGTCTCCGCTGGGACGACTCGCATGGCCCGCGGAATATGTGCCCGCAGGCCCGCGAAGAGGAGGGCCGGTTGACCACTGCAGTCCAAGATTCCGCAGTAGTCGCCAGGGCAACAGCAGCCTGAGGTGGCTGCTGTCTGGTCTCGCCACGGCTGCCCCGGATGGATGCGGCGAACAGGATACAGGCCGCTCCGTCGCAGCAGGCGGCAGCGAGACGATGTGCACAGGACAGCAAGCCGCAGTGGCTCCAGATCTGTAAAATTTCCGAAACACACTCCGCATGCCTTTAACGTAGGTCACGGGAGGGGAAACGGCGTACACAAAGGCCTGGTGGCTCAATGCTCAACTCGCTAGCAAAACGTGTCGGGCGGCTGTGCAACGCAAAGTTCGAGTGAACAAAGCCCTTTCTTGAGTTGAACGAGAATGCTCAGTTCATGCGAGGTTAAAAAAAACAGGCGGCCAGCAAAGTGCGCCCCCTCTCAACACCACGGTCCGGTGGTCGTGTCACTTTTGACATGGCGCAGGCAGCTATGAATAGCCTTAGGCCTCACTACCACTGTGAAGGTCGACGACCCCCAACAAAAGGAGGACCCGGAACGGGTTTCGTGCGCGCAGCCGCGAGGAGACATCAGCGTTGTGGGGTGGTCCTCCCCGCTCACTGCACAAAGCAGCTTGAGCGATCGGCGCCCACCGTATCGGACGGTGTCGGAACGCCCGGTGCCGAGCTGCAATACCAGCGAGCTCGTTAAGGCACCCGTGGCCCCAGGCCACCCGGCTCCCAGAGCCGCGACTCCCAGAGTCGAAAAAGAGACAGCGAGAAAATATATACAGAAAACTCGGACCACCCACGCGGCTTCCGTACTCACTCGCTTCGGGCTCGGCAACTCCGCGGGCGCTAGGCCTCGCGCTCCCTCGATGCGGACCAAGTGGTTCTTGAAGAAACTCCAGGAAGAAAACTTCACAAAAAAAACATGCTGAGCATGTCGAAAAGTTCAAACATGCTGCAGCGCAATACACCTCGCACTCAAGAAAGCATGCCGCAGGTCCTAGCGATCAAAATTCACTCTAGGCCTAGCACTTGTCAAGTCCGGACAAAGAGCGTTCCTCGAACCGAACAGACTGTCGTCCAATGTTCCAAGAGCAGGCCCCACGTTGGGCGCCAGATGTGGGATTGAAATTGGGGAGAGATAAACACGTATTCCCCGTTTAAGCGCGGCTGACATGGTTCAAAGCCGCGCAGACCCCACCCCGTGGTCGCGTACGCTACTGAGCGCACGCCGACCACGGCGGGCCTTGCTCTGCGGGAACAAAGGAACGACACAATGGCTGACACAAACAAGGCATTTATTGCTATAGCAACAATAACGCCGGCTAGCAACAAAATACACTGAGGAATCTAGGATGTCCGACTCACCAGCACGGCTACGAGCGAACGTCCGCCCACGGTAGGGCAAAGGGATAAACTCCGAGGCCCGACGGAGCGAGGTGGCGGGAGTAAGTTCCAACCACGAGAGGCCCGCGGCACAGAGCGGAGCTTTGCGCGTGAACATCCACCACGCTTCCCGATGCGGAGCAGAAGAGAGCTAGCCTTCCCCTGCGCGCGAGCGACCAAACACGCCATCCGTGGCGCTGCTGTCGCTGCGACGCGAGCGCCCTCCCCTGTTAGCTAGAGTAACCAAACTAAAGGGAGTGCTTTTCGGGGGCAGCTAACAACAGTGGGGTGCAGTGCGGGAAAGTGAACGCAGGGGACGAAGGCGTCCCCACAACCTAGACCGAAATTTTCATTTATTTCTATTCTAATGTTGCATGACTCATGACGTCACATAACTAGTGATGTCACTGGGGACAAACTTTCGGCGACACATTTTGCGGACACTTCCAGCGTCAACATAGCCATCTAGTGCTTTCGCATTAATACAACACATTAAAAAGTGCTATCTGAACAAAGACAGCACTCGTAGGTTAAAAACGCTTCAGGGCAACAAGCTCATTCAATAGAGCGTACCATTCCGGTTTGTCAGCTTGTTCCTTATACACATCTCTCAAGTAAACAATACTCTCAAGAACCCTAGCAGGTCGCACATTTTCATCTTCGTGATGGACACCCATTCGTGCCTTCCATACAATATGAAGTACTAACAGCATGAACAAATAATACGGTGCACACTCTTCGTTGTCAGCCGCCGCGGTGGCTCAGCGGTTATGGTGCTCAGCTGCTGACCCAAAAGACGCGGGTTCGATCCCGGCCGCGGCGGCTAGAATTTCTTTGGAGGAGAAATTCTAGAGGCCCGTGTACTGTGCGATGTCAGTGCACGTTAAAGAACCCCAGGTGGTCGAAATTTCCGGAGCCCTCCACTACGGCGTCTCTCATAGCCTTAGTCGCTTTGGGGCGTTAAACCCCATAAACAACAAACAATAAACAACTCTTCGTTGTCAACTGCCAAAGAACGGATTCCATACGGCGTTATTGCAAAGACTTTCTTTAAAGTCCTTTGAAGGATGTCCCAAAGAAAGACCGCATCCCGGCAGCTCAAGAATATAATGTTCTACAGGTTCAGATTAGCGGCATATTATACAGCTTGTGATCCACGGGACATATAACCCCTTCACATTCAACCAAGGCATCACGGGCGGTGTGCCGCTATATAAGTTGAAGAAGAAAGTTTTCACCGATGGTAGCACGGCTATCCTATTCACCCTTTTAAGAAGATAACCACTCTGACCATCCCCATTCAGTATGTGATAAATTGGTACTGGTAACATCAACTCCGAAAGGCGCGTATACAGCCACCTACGCTTTACGCCACGAAGGTACAGCATCGAGAAACGCACTAACAATATGTGGAAAGCTCCAAAGACTTCACGCAGATACTCCTGCCCACTTCGGTGATGAAACGCGCGCGCAGAAATCAGAAATTGGAATAAAAAGTTTTGCAGCCGCACTTGCATCACTGTTTTCAAAAACAGATCCTTTGGTCACACAGGAAAATAAATCTCGAGACAACTTGCCTAAAGAACAAATGTACAAGGCCCAACGCACCATTCTGCACTGAGCGAAACAAGCTTGTGCGGCTCGTCCGTTCCCAGGTTGATACACACACAAACACAACTAGTCCTCTGTGCAGCTTCTGAACACACATTCTTGTCCGTTTCATTTTGCAGCATTTTCAAGCAAAAGCGCTCCAGATAGATGGCAAATAGCAAGGGGTATAAAGGGAACTCCCTTACCTCACGGAGGAATGGATTTCGATACTGTCAGTGAGTTCTTGCTTGACAACAATACTGGCGAAACACACCTTGTATGCCATCCTGACACAATCCGAAATCACTGAGCACAAGTATACATATCCTAATACGGTGAAAAATGTGTCGTCATGGATTCGATCGAAACCTTTTTCAAGATCAGCCTGTAATAATGCTGCGCGTCTAGATGCTCGGCCATCCTGACGGAAAGGTGCAGTAGTGAAATGAAAGCAACGCCAAGGCTTCGTTTCGTGCCATGTTTTAAAAAAAAGGAGAGCAAACTACTTCTGTCAGAAGTGGGATTCGAACCCACGCCCGGTAGACCGGACTGCGAACTGAACGTAGCACCTTGGACCGCTCGGCCATCCTGACGGAACGATGCAGTAGTGAAACGAAAGCAGTGCTAAGGCTTCGTTTCGTGCCGTGTTTTAAAAAGGAGAGCAAACTACTTCTGTCAGAAGTGGGATTCGAACCCACGCCCGGAAGACCGGACTGCGACCTGAACCCAACGCTTTGGACCGCTCGGCCATCCCTTTTTTTTTCTTTTTTTTCGAGATTGACATGAAAACAATAAGACCACTTCAGCTACACTTGAGCTGATACGGGTGAAGTTAAAATTTCTTTTTTTCTTTATTGCCGGGCTATGACATTACAAAACAGAACATTATATGTACATACAGTATACGGAGTTAGCCAGGATCCCAAAGAGTGGGCCTGACTTAGTAAGGTTAAAATTCTCTTGAAGTTACGAGGGGTTTCAGCCTTGGTAACCACTCAGGAACCTCCACTATTAGCTTTTGTTCTTCCAGAAACTTGTGCATACCTTCTCTAAAATGCATGCGGGCTGGCCGTGCGTCAGGGTCACAATGATACACTGCCATGCGGGAGCGCCATATACTGTGGAGGCCCACCAGCATGACTAAGTCTAACGGAACCCCATCCTCGTTCTTGGTTGGCAAGACCCTTATTCCATATGAGTGGATTGGAAGCTGTTTCTTTAAAGTCCTCTGCAAAACGTCCCAAAAATAGACCCCTTCCTAACAGTGCAAAAAAACATGATCAATTGTCTCCGGCTGTTTGCATATGATACAATGCGACCCCCAAAGAAGAAATATCTGTTTTGCCTCAACAAGAGTTCTCACAGTTAAAGTTCGAGAGTGTAACTTAAAAAAGAAACTCTTGACTCCCGGTGGTACCTTCATTTTCTTTACCCTTTTTAATACGTTGTAGCCCGGCCCTCCACAGTACATGGCCCTGTACAAGGGCACTGGAAAGAGGATGTCACACAAATCCTTGTACAAAACTTTCCGGCTCACATCACTCAAATATTGTTTTGAAAATCTGGCATTTAAAAATCTGACGCTGGCAACTATCTCCTTGAAGAAACCAAAAATGCCCCCCGTCATACACTCAGTTGAAATCACAAAGTCTGGCAAAGCCCTACCGAGCCTTACTTGGCACACTGTGCGCAGAAAAGGATCATGCACATCGCGCAAAAACAGGAATCCATTTACCAATTGCTTCGCAAATAAATGTGCAAGCCCGAGTCCCCCATCCGTCACTCTTCTGAACGAATTGGTTCACGTATGTACACCTCTCCCATTTCGAGGCCCACACAAAAACAGCAAAAATGCGATGTAACTTTTGTACATTAATTCGCGAACAATGCATCACTTGCCACAGTTTGCTGATGAAAAACAGATTGCACACTGTGGCTCTCGCAGATATAGATAGGACGCTTTCCACTTTTCAGCCTTTTCGCGTGTTTCTTGCACCTGCCGTGTCCAATACGGTTCGCTGTCGCGGTAATTTTCCAGCGGAACACCCAAGTATTTCGCAGGGGTCGTGTGCCAGGTCACGTTAGCAAAATTTTCCGGTGTCACTGGCCACTGTCCATGCCAGAACCCCACACACTTCCCCCAGTTAACCCTGCTCCCCGTCAGAGTGCTGAATCGCTTTACACCGTCGACCGCGTTACGAATGCTATCGTGACTCACGCCAAAAACAGCAACGTCATCTGCACATGCTAGGATCTTGACTTCAGCCGTCTGTAGCCGAAATCCTTGAACAGCATTATTTCTTATAATGTGCTTACACAAAGTTTCTATATAGGTACAAAATAAAAGAGGACTGAGGGGGCAACCCTGGCGAACAGAACGCTGAACGTTAATGGGGGCCCCCAACGATTTATTAACAATTAACCTGGTAGTGCAATTTCTGTACGCCAAGGCCACGCCCTCTTTGATAATAGTGCCTAAATTAACATGATAAAGGATAGTGAATAGTATGTCACGCGCAACACAGTCAAAAGCTTTTTCTAAATCTAGTTGGAGAACTGCCACACGAGCGCCAATGGCGTCACAACACTCCAACACACTTCTTGCTTTGTGAATATTATAAGCAATATACCGCCCCTTGATGCCACACGTTTGATGAGGGCCAACGATTTCTTTAATTATCATCTGAAGTCTGGCAGCTAGCACTTTCATAAAAATTTTGTAATCGACCTTCATCAGCGAAATGGGCCTGTATGCTGTAACCAGTTTAAGTTTCTGCGCGTCATCTGTTTTAGGAATAAGTACTGTGTGGGACGTAGCGTAGGATGGAGGCAGAGCATTACGATTGTAGGCTTCGTTAAATAAAGAAGTCAGCAAAGGGGTAATTCACTCTAAAACACTTTATAAGAAACAGCACTTAAACCATCCGGGCCTGGAAACTTTCCAGGGTTTAAGTTTTTTATCGCGCGTTCGACTCCTTGCTGCGTAATCTGCTGCTCTAATATTTCCTTTTGCTCGTCATCCAGCCGTGGCATATCTTCCAAAAACTCGGCTCTAAATGCATTCGAGTCGACTTCATGTTGCGCAAAGATTGTCTGAAAGTGCTCAAAGAAGGCCAGCTGTATGCTATCGTTATCAGAGACTGAAGTGCCTGCCCATTCTACCTCGTGAATCTGGTTTCGTCGAGCGTGCGCCTTTTCCATTCCAAGCGCGCGCTTAGTGGGTGTTTCTCCCGCGACCAAATCTGCCGCTCGCGCCCGAACTAGCGCTCCCTGATACCGTTTTTCTGCGATAATTTCCAGCTTTTGCTTTGTTTTCTTGATGTCTTCCATGGTTGTTTGCATTCTTGAGCTAATAATTTTTCTAGCATAACTTTCAGCTGCCTTTCTTGTAATCGTTCTTCGTGCCTTAGAACGGTGGACCGTTCTATAGCCTTCATTTTAATGTCTTGTTTCGCTAGTTCCCACTGCAACCCGACTTCGTTTTTTCCCTCCCCCTCTATGTTATTAATCTTTTCTACCACGGCATCAGTGAAAGTTTTGTCACTTAATAGGTTAGAGTTTAGTTTCCATAGGTCGCACGAAAAGCTGTTATTTCGCTTCTTCGATCCTACAGAGCACTCGACTACACAGTGATCAGAGTAGGAAACAGGCAAAAGATTGTACTTGTGACATTTCGGCAATAAATCAAGTGACATATAGATGCGGTCTAGGCGCGCGTGACTGACCCGTTGAAAGTGCGTGTACTGTACATCGCGTGCGCCTTCTAAGCATTCGGCAACTTCTTCTAAGGCGTATTCGTCTATCATTCGATTTAAAACCTCAGTACTTCTGTCCCTGAAGGCACGGGTGCTACTCTTATCGCGAGCGCTCAAAACACAGTTAAAGTCACCCATGGAAACTATTTGTCGGAAAGAAGATACTGTTGCAGGTTCTCAAAAAACGTTGCCCTGTCTTCCACTACGTTTGGCGCATAAAGGCATAACACACGCCACTCAACGTTGCAGTACAAAAAAATCGCATACTACGTAGCGGCCCGATTGACAAGAAAAATACGCCTGTATTTCGAGTCCCGGCAACTTTTTCACAAACACAGCACACCCAGCAGAGTTGCCAATCGCATGGCTCACAATCGCATAGTACCTCGACGTGAATCGTTGCACCATGCCTCCAGTCTCCACCTCCCTTTCCACTTTGGTTTCTTGAACGGTTAGAACATCTATGTCTCTGTCAGTCAAAAGGCGGAGCACTTGGCTCTGCTTTCGCTTCCCGCTCATGCCCCTTACCTTAAGCGTGGCGAAATTAAGGCACGACTCCGGATACATTTTGGTAGCGAAAGAAGAGGCCGGAAGCATAGTGCTTACCTTTCACGCCTAGCACTAAGCTAGACGCCGTCTTTTGCCTCTGAGTCATCGGGTGGGCCAGGGTCACTCTGCTGCGGTGCCGGCTTATCGGCCGGCCGTCTTTCCGTCGCGACATTTGGCCGCGGCTTGAAAGGTGGCCGTCGTACTGGAGGTGCTTTTGCAGGCGGTTCCTCTGCGTTAGTCGCGGCCGCCTTGTCTTCTTCATTGTCGGTCTGTGCATGGGAGCGTTTTGCGGCGCCGGAGACACTGGCTACGATTGTGTTGTCCTTTCGCGCGGCCTCACAGTCCATTGGTTTCAGCGACTCGTCAAACTGAGTTTGACGAGTCGCCTCAGTTGACGCTCTTTCAGCTGTCTCAGGTGATATCGCTGCCGTAGTCTGCGTCTTCGCGCTGTCAGTCACCTTGCTCTCTTCCACCGCAGACACCGATGAATGCTTCGTCGCTGCCAGCCCTTCGTCACCTCCGGCACCCTTCGCAGCCGCTTCAGCCTCGTCTACGTCCATCAGCAGGTCTACCGACTCGTCCCTTACCGTCGACCCTGTCGCCGCTGCGTAGGTCCGCACGCAGTCCGCCGCAACATGACCATACCGTCTACATTGTGTATATCGCGGTACCTTGCAATCCCTGCGGACGTGGCCCTTGCCTCCACAGCGCATACATTGCATTTTCCTTACGGGCACGACAACGAGAGCCAGCTCTCCCTCGACTCGGATTTGGTGCGGGAGGTCCTCCACTTTCATGCCAGCTTTCGGCTTCATGAGCACGGCTCTTGTAGTCGACCCTTTCTGGTGGAAACCTTGAACCCGCCAGCGCTCCCGAGTAACTTCGGTAAGTGTTCCGAATGCCGCGAGGGCCGTCCTTATGTCTTCGTCTGCCACGCCATGTAACATCCAATGCAGTCGCAGTCTCACCTGTTGGTCTTCTGGGTTGATAATGATGCACCGACGGTCTTTCACCTGAGCCTCCTTAGAAGCGAGAAGCCGCTTCAATTCAATTCAATTCAATTCTTTTTATTATCATTTCTTCAGCACAGTACATAACATCACTGTCTGGATCCTTAGCCAAAGGCTAGTTATGGATCCATGCAATAAAAGCAAAGATATTAGTGAGGACAAATGCTTTCTACATGCATGCCAAAATAATACACATAAGAATGGTGGAAAAATGAAAAGCGTACAAGCAAGAGGGTTCAAATTGCAGAAATACAAGAGGGCTCACTACAAAAAAATAGAAGAGTGTGCAAAAAAACACGAAGGCAGGAACAGCATTCTTTATACAAAATAAACGCAGTTGCCTTAGAAGTGATTATTCAATGACATATAAATGGCAAACCCAACATAGACACTACAGAGAATAATAAGAAACAATCACAAAGCGATTTGCATTGTAAATCAGGCAATTATTTGTGATAGAAAAAAGGTCTTCAGTGAAATATAAGGATTAGACGTTGCAAAGACTGCACAGGGGATTTTATTCCAAGTTTTTACCCCTTGATACTCGAAGCGGCGCTGGCCATAGTCATTGCGAGATGTAGGAACCAGAAATCTTCCCTGTGCTGCTGAACGGCTGTTAGTTGGGGCTCTATGGAATGTGTTCAAAGGAAAGGGGGAGGTGCCGGAGAGGACTCTTAGTACAAGTAGTGCAACGCGAAAATCTCGAAGCTGCAATGCCGGCATTATTTGGAGTCTAAAAAACAAAGGGCGAGAAGGCGTATACGGTGTTGTGCAAGTCATTATTCTCAGTGCCCGCTTCTGCAGGCGTAAAACAGGTTCAATGTAAGTGATGTAAGTGAACCCCCATGATTCTATACAGTAAGTCAATTGGGACTGGAAAAAGCTAAAGTATATTGTTTTTAGTGTGTGTATTTCGAAATGTCGCCGAGCTTTGGCCAGAACGAAACATGCATAAGATAGTTTGCTGCGCAATTTTTCGATATGCGGTTTCCAGTTTAATGCAGCGTCTAAGGTTACACCCAAGTACTGAATAGTTTTAACTTCTTCAATTTCTTTATCTCCTATCGATATTGCGGAGCAGGTATTCTGGTATTTTTTATAAGGGGATGCAAATATAACATATTTAGTCTTGCCTATGTTCAAAGTGAGTCTATTTGTTAAAAACCATTTATTGACTCTCTGAAGTTCTGAGTTTAAAATATGCTTGGCTGTTTCAACGGAGTTAGCGGTCACCAACAATGAGGTATCGTCGGCGTACATAATGGCACGGGTATTTATTAGGCAATCGGGTAAGTTGTTTATGTAGAGTGTAAAAAGTATAGGCCCCATTACTGAGCCCTGCGGAACACCTACGGAAATAGAACGCGAACTTGACGCGTGTTCGTCAATAATAACACACTGCCGTCGCCCAGTTAAATAGCTTCTAAAGAAATCGAGTGATACACCTCTGAACCCATATCGTTCTAGTTTCTTGCATAAAATATCGAGATCCACAGTGTCGAATGCCTTCTTAATATCCAGGAATACACCAACAGAAATATTGTTATTATTGAGTGCTTCATTGATTGAGTCAGTTATAGAAAGCACAGCCGTGGTGGTCGATCTAAATTTCTGAAAACCATGTTGGGACGTTGACAGAATTGCATTTTTAGTCAGGAATTGCGTAATTCTTTTAGCCAATAGTTTTTCGAAGAGAGTGTTGATACAGCTAAGGATTGAGATCGGCCTATAGTTTCCGAGTTCATTAGGATTCCCACTTTTGTAGATAGGGACTACCTTGGCGAGCTTCAAAATATCAGGATAGATGCCGGACAGAAACGCTTTATTAAATAAAGAGGCTAAGGTGGAAGCTAAGACGCCACTGTTGTTTTTAATTATGGAAACCGGAATACCATCGAGACCCGTGGCCTTAGTGGCATCCATTGAATTAAGTGCACTCATTACTTCGTCACTGCTGATTTCTATAAAACCGAAGGTCTTTTCAAGATACTCAGGCAGAGAAGGTTCGTCTGTGAGACCCATACTTAAACGTAAATCAGCACCCACTGAGCAGAAATGATCGTTAAACTGATCTGATAGCAGGTGTTTATCTGCGGAAAGGGCCAGGTCAGGAAGTATTCGGTTTGATGAAGTAGGCTGAATTATCGAGTTCACTGTAGCCCAGAGTTTCTTAGAATTGCCGGCGCATGCGTTTATTTGGTTACTAAAATATAGCTTCTTCTGTACACGCATGGTAGCAACAGCTTTATTTCTATGAATCTTATACTGAGCACTATAATATGCGTTCCCTCTGTTTTGCTTCATTTTGGTGTGCCAGTGATCGCGCGTTTTTATCATGTTTAGCACAGCTGCTGTCATCCAAGGGCACACTGGATGTGTATAGTACGTTTTTTTCTGCGTAAAACTACAATCATTTATCACAGCTTTAATTCTATCGACAAGGCTGCAGCAGTGTTCATTGGCATTCATATCGGCGAGGTCTGCAAAGCTCATTTCAGAGAGCCTGAGTGCGCATTTTTGATAGTCAATTTTCTTCCTATGTTCGCACGTGCTGTCAGAAGTTCTACGGCTATCTCTATCGTCTACGCGGTATAAGAAGGCAATCGCGAAGTGATCTGCCACTGCCGTATCATATGCCCCAGCCAAATAATTAGGTGGCACGAAATTGCATAGAACATGGTCGAGGCATGTCGAGCTGGAACCTGCGATTCGGGTCGGAGTAGAGATAAGATTCGTAAATCCATATGAAAATAACAGGTCAGTGTATTCACTGTGGTTGGCACCTAAAGTATCAATATTAGTATCGCCGACGATGATTGCTTTTTTGTTCATATCGGTTACGTGTATAAAAACAGATTCAAGATCATTCACAAACTTACTGCGATCTGCGTGGGGGGCTCTATAAACAACACCAACCATGACACCTTCAAGTTCAACAAATAGAAATTCCGAACTGCTACTGACGGATGCGTTAAGAAACGGACATTCGCAGTGTACAAGGGTCTTTTTAATGTACAAACCTACCCCTCCTCCTCGATTGTTCGAAATGCGGGGACGGGATAGAAATACATAATTGGGAATGTTATAGCTTTCACCGGGCATCAGCCAGGTTTCCGTAATGGCTATAACATCGTAAAGAAAGCTGTGCTCTGCTAGAAACGTACAAAGGCCGTCAAAATTTCTAGCTATGCTCCTTACATTGCAATGCAGTATGGTGCGTGATTCATTTGACGTGAAAAATTCATGAGTGGTTCGTACAGTCAGCATTTTGAGTGAACTAGACTATAAGGCCGAGGTCGGCCTCTGTAGAAATTCGGATCACGTCCGAGTTGTCTGCTTTTCGCGCCAAGATCCGGCCACGAGATACCCATGCATACTTCCAGTTGTGAAGTTTCTTCGCCGCTATAGCCCTAGCAAGCAACACTTTATACTCTGGGCAAAGATGTTCGTTTACGAACACGGATGTTGATCCAGAAATGCCAAGGTCCGATGTGATTAGGCGAGTTTTTTTTGACGACTCGAGCAGTTTATCACGGGCATCACTTGACCTGAACTTAACGATGATATTCGATTTGTTCCTGTCTTTTGTTGGCACTCGATGCACGAGGTCAATATCGTTCACCGTTATTTCTGCTCCAACTTTCGTGGCAAGAGCGGAGACAATGCCTGTCAGTGACTCGCTGTCAGTAGTAGGGATGCCTTTTAACTCAAGGTTATTTCTGCGACTGTACTGCTGAAGTTCAGTTAGCTCTGCTCTAGTACGCTGCAGCTGTTTCGAAAGTTCACTGTTTTCATGCTTTAGATAATTCTGCTCTTCCTTAAGCTCGCTTATCTCCCGACGAGACTCGGCCAGTTCTTTCTTAAATTCTTCAAAACTTTCATTCATAAATTCGACTGATCCCCGCAGGGTGCCAAGCTCATGGTTCAGGTTCTTTCCCAAGGCTTCCAACTTGCTATTAAGCTTCACAAGAAAACTTCCAACTTCTTTCACAGTAGTTGGAGCCTTGTCGAATAGCTTTTCACTCTTTTCTTTCGTGTTAGACGGGGTACCGGACCCTTCATCATCACTCATTGCTTTAGGACGACCCAGGCACAAACTACAAAATGTGTGTACAGGTAAAGAGTATTACAGACCTGTAATACGAAAAGTAGGATGAGCGTCGGGCCGATGCGTTCGCGCCTGAATCGTCCTCAGCAATGGTTCGTCCAGGGCCAGGAGTTCAGCTTTTATACGCCCCGCTGCATCAGTGCGCCACAGTCGGAGAGCTGGAGTATGCGCACATGCGCCGACGCAGTAACCACTGGGCCCGGTGTGACGAAGTTAGTAGAAGCCAGCAAGTTGCGTTGGCAATCGTTGGCACGTGTTGGCGAACCGGGAAGCCGCGACGGTGATCCAGACAGCCGGGCCAACTGTAATACGAAAAGTAGGATGAGCGTCGGGCCGATGCGTTCGCGCCTGAATCGTCCTCAGCAATGGTTCGTCCAGGGCCAGGAGTTCAGCTTTTATACGCCCCGCTGCATCAGTGCGCCACAGTCGGAGAGCTGGAGTATGCGCACATGCGCCGACGCAGTAACCACTGGGCCCGGTGTGACGAAGTTAGTAGAAGCCAGCAAGTTGCGTTGGCAATCGTTGGCACGTGTTGGCGAACCGGGAAGCCGCGACGGTGATCCAGACAGCCGGGCCAACTGTAATACGAAAAGTAGGATGAGCGTCGGGCCGATGCGTTCGTGCCTGAATCGTCCTCAGCCTCCTCGTTGCCTCCGCGCTACTGAGAGCCACCGCCCTGACGTGGTTCACCTGATACGCCCCCAAAGCCACCACGTCGGGGAGCGTACCAGTCTCGACCAAAGCTTCACGAAAATCTTCGACCCGAAAGGGCCTCGCACGCACGTCACCATGCAAGAAAACCGTGTTTAACACAGCACGCCCAGCGGGCAGCTGCGGCAAAATAATCTGGTAGTCGTTATCATCTTTGACATCTAGCCTGTTTCCGCGGCGGCAAGGGCCGCTGTTGCCGCTCCGCTGGAGCCCATGATTCTGCGACCGCACCGAACGGTAGCCGGAAGTAGAATGGCCATCCTGACGGAACGGTGCGGCAGTGAAACGAAAGCAGCGCCAAGGCTTCGTTCCGTGCCATGTTTTAAAAAAAGGAGAGCAAACTACTTCTGCCAGAAGTCGGATTCGAACCCACGCCCGGAAGACCGGACTGCGACCTGAACATAGCGCCTTGGACCGGACGGCCATCCTACCTTTTTTTTCTTGATTGCCTGGCTTTGACACAGAAAATTGGACTAAACAATCAACAAAGCACAATAAACGCTATGCACATACAACTCGTGGTCAGCCAGCATGAATCTGGCTTTGTCAAATTAAAATTCACGCGATGTACAGAGCGGCTCTAGTCTTGAGAGCCACTCCAGAGGCTCCGCAGCGGCTTTCTGAATGGCCAGAAACATGTCCATACTTTCTCGAAAGTTAATTCTGGCAGGTCTTGCGTCTGTGTCACAATGACAGCCTGCCATTCTGGAGCGCCATATACAGTGGAGGCCTGTCAGCATTATTAAGTCAAAAGGCACCCCATCCTCATTTTAAACACATAAGTACCGGATGCCATTCGGGTCTAGTGGTAATTCTTTCTTTAGGGTTCGCTGCAATATATCCCAAAAATAAACCCCTTCCAAACAGTGTAAAAATACATGGTCTATTGTTTCCAGCTTTCTGCAAATTAAACAGGGAGATCCCCAGGGTAAAAATAATTCCTTTCCCCCTAAATTTTTTTTAACCGGTAATGTTCCGGTGTGCAGCTTAAAAAAGAAGGTTTTTGTTCCTGACGGCACCTGCATTTTTTTAACTCTCTTTAAATAATCTTTGCCTGGGCCTCCACTGTACAAGGCCCTGTACAAGGGCACTGGGAAAGCTACATCGCACAAAGCACGGCACAGTTGCTTTCGTTTGACAGTGGACAGAAAGTAATTCGAAAACCGCGCAGAGAGGAACCTTACACTGGCAACGATTTCCCGGTAAAAACCGCTGCCCCTACTGTAAACCTCAGCAGTTCCGACTACGTACTCCGGCGGCAGACGCCGCAGCCTAACTTGGCATACGGTACGCGAAAACGGGTCTCTTGTGTCCCGAAAAAACAAAAAACGATTGACCAGCTGTATCAAAAGAATGGCCCAGTCCCAGCCCGCCGTTTTGTACCCGTCGGAACAGGTTGGTCCGGCTGCAGCGCTCCCATTCAGACGACCAGATGAAAACTGAGAAAATTCGGTGTAGCTTTTGAATACTTAACCGTGAACAGTGCAACACCTACATTACGTACCAGAGCCTGCTGATAACAAGTGTCAAACAGTGGCTCCAGCGAAAATCGCCAAGGTCGTTCCTTTCCACTTATCCGCTCTCTCCCGTATCTCTTTGACCTGTCCTGTCCAATACTGTTCACTGCCACGTTAAGCATCGAGCGGAACGTCCAAGTATTTATCTGGTGTCGTCGTCCAAGGCACACTGACAAACGTTCAGGCGTAGATGCCCACCTTCCATGCCAAATCCTGAGGCATTTCGACCACTTAACCTCGCTTCCTGTACCTTGGCTGAAATCGCGTACACATTGAACAGCCTCGCTTATGGTTCCCTCGTCAACGGCAAACACGGCAATGTCATCAGCGTACGCCAAGAGCTTTACTTCGGCTGCTTGTAAACTGAATCCGTTAATACTCCTGTTTTTCAGTATCTTCAAACAAAGGGTCTCCACATAAATACAAAATAAAAGGGGGCTAAGGGGACAGCCCTGACGCACTGAACGCTGCACGCTAATGGGGGCCACCAGACTATTGTTAACGATCAATCTCGTCGTGCAGTTCCAGTATGCCAGGGCCACACCCTCGCGGATAACAGAACCAACATTAACTTGGCCTAATACTGCAAACAAAAGTTCATGGGCAGCGCAGACAAAAGTCTTTTCTAAATCTATCTGGAGAATAGCCACCTGACCATTAGTGTCATCACAGGATTCTAAGACACTGCGCGCAACGTGAATATTTGTAATAATGGACCGCCCTTTAATCCCGCAGGTCTGATGCGGACCAACTAAGTAATGAATCATGGTTTGGAACCTTCGCGCCAAAACTTTCATATAAATTTTGCACTCGACGTTAGTGAGTGCTATCGGTCGGTATGCTGTTACCAATCGTAATCTGTCTATGTCGTCCGTTTTGGGAATCAGCGCAGTATGGGACGAACCATAGGACGGAGGCAGTGTTTTTACTTTAAAGGCTTCATTAAAAATTACCTTCAAGACCGGGGAAATTACACGTTTAAATTCTTTGTAGAATGCCGTGCTGAACCCGTCCGGTCCAGGCGACTTACCTGGGTTTAAACTGTCTATTGCTTGCTCAACTTCCAGTTGAGTTATCTCCTGCTCTAATCTGTGTTTAGTTTCGTCGTCCAGACACCGCATCTCGGCTAGAAATGCCTCCTTAAATGTGATAACATCTACCGGATGCGATACGAAGAGCGCCTGGTAATGCTCGAAAAAGGCTGCTTTGATGTGATCGATATATGTTTTTAAAACACCTCTCCATTCTATTTCGTTAATGTGATTTCTTTCGGCACGGGCTTTTTCTAAACCAAGCGCTCGTTTCGTTGGCGCTTCCCCTGCAGCCACGTCTTCTGCCCTTGCCCTCATCAACGCTCCCTGATAACGTTCTTCTTCGATTAGCTCTAGCTTTTGTTTGGTTTTTCTTATGTCCTCGATTCAATTACCAGGCGCTCGGCACTCCTGTTTTAGCATCTTCTGAAGCAGTGCCTTTAGCTCCATTTTCTGTTGTTTTGCTTCATGACGTATACACGTGGCTCCTTCTATGGCTTTTTAATTTTAAAGATTCTTTAGTGAGCTCCCACTGCTGCGAAATCCTCATGTTGCTACTTGGTTCTATTTTTGCTATTTCTTGTCTTACAGCTCGGTTATAAAATTCGTCCTGAAGTAGCTTGACATTTAACTTTCACATTTCCCACGTAAAACCATTCCCTTATTCCTATGCAGGAATAGGGGAATTCTATTCCTATGCAGCATTGAACCAAACAGTGGTCAGAAAAAGAAACCGGCAGTACTACATAACTATTGCATTTAGGTACAGTATCCGCGGATGCATAAATGCGGTATAGCCGTGCGTGACTTGTGCCCTCGAATCGTGTGTACCTTACGGCACGCGCGCCTTCAAGACACTGCCAAATCCTCGAGGTTGCAGTTCACAATCATTCGTAACAACACTTCCGTGCTCTTATGTCGGAAACCTCGGCGCTTGTCGTGTCACGCGCACTAAGGACACAGTTGTAATCACCCATGACAATCAGCTGTCCGTCTGTACGAAGCCGTTCTTCGATATTTTCAAAAAACGCAGCTCGGCCATCAACCGCATTAGGTGCGTACACGCAAACAATGCGCCAGTCAATGTTGCACAGCGAAAAATCGATCGACACGAATCGCCCCGTCATGCACGAATGATGACCGTGCACCTCTAGCCCAGGCAACTTCTTAACAAAAAGAACAACCCGCCGATGAAACGTCGCACCATGCTCCCGGTCTCTTCCTCACCGTCGACTTTAGTCTCCTGCACTGCCAATATATCAGTATCTTGCTCCGTTATAAGCCGGTACAGCTGGCTTTGTTTTCTTTTACCTGCCAGGCCTCTGACGTTTAGTGTGGCGACTTTGAACGCAGTTGCAGAAGCCATTGTAACTTAGGGAGAAGAGACCGAAAGCATGGTGCTTACCTCCCGCGCCTAGCATTTCGCTAGACGATGCCGTCGCCGCCGGTGTCATCCGGCGCGAGCACGTGCTCCTGGTCAGGAGGCGCCTTGTCACCGCCACGCTTGTCGGCCGGGACCTTTGGGCGCGGCCGCAGACTGGGCCGTCGTGCTTGCGGCGTCTTTGACGACGGTTCCTCGACGCTGGGCTCCGCTGCCTTTTCCCCGTCGGCCTTGGTCTCGGCGTGCGGACGCTTAGCAAAGGTAGTGACGCCGGTGGTCATACGCGCGTCAGCCTTCTCGTCGTGGTTCTCGCTGGCCGCCTTTGTTTCCGCGTCCACGTGCGCTGGCGGGCTCGCTCCAACTTCGGGCGTATCCACAGGCGTCGAAGATGGGTCAGTAGTTAGCGACCCACTCTCCTGTGCGCCAGCCGCGTTGGTGTTGCTGCACGAAACAGCGGGTTCAACCCCCGCCGTTTTGCCCGTGTCGTCGATGCCGCTGGCTGCTTCCTACGCCTCGACGACATCCATGAGCTCTGCAGAGTCGCTCGCCGCTACACGCCCGGTAGCCGACGCGTAGGTGCGCACGCAGTCAGCCTCGGAGTGTCCATAGCGACGGCACTTCGAGCACCTGGGCACCTTGCAATCACGGCGCACGTGCCCCGTGCCGCTGCAGCGCAGGCACTGCATCGGCCGCCTGGGCACCACCACGAGAGCCAGCTCGCCAGCGGCTCGTACCTGGTGGGGCAGGTCGTCCACCTTCACGCCTGGCTTCAGTTTGAGGAGCACGGTCCTCGTGGTGGACCCCTTCTCCTTCATACCGGCGACGCGCCAACGCTCCCGGGTGACTTCGGTCACGTTGCCGAACGCCGCGAATGCCGTACGGATGTCCTCGTCGGCGACGCCGTGTAGCATCCAGTGCAGTCGCAGCTTGACCTGATGGTCCTCTGGGTCAAAAACGATACAGCGGCGTCCCTTCGCTTCCAGCTCCTTCATGGCGGCCAGTTTCTTTGCGGCGTCAGCGCTCCTGAAGGTCACCGCCCACACGTGGTTTGTCTGGTACGCCCCCAACGCCAAGACGTCGGGGAGCGCACCAACGTTGGCGAGGGCGTCTCTGAAGTCTTCGACCCGGTAGGGTCTCACACGCACGTCCCCGTGCATAAAAACCGTGTTTAAAACACGTCCGGTGGGCAGGGTAGGCAGAACGATCTCGTTATCCTTATCTGCGTCGCTGGCAAACCTGTTTCCGCGGCCGGCAACGGCCGCTATCGCCGCTCCGTGGGAGCCCATGATTCTGCGACCGTCCGCTATCGCGTCTGGAAGTAGAATGCTCGGCCATCCTGACGGAACGGTGCAGCAGTGAAACGAAAGCAGGGTCGAAGCTTCGTTTCGTACGCTGATTTTTTTAAAAAAAGAAGGGCAGCCAACCTCTGTCAAAAGTGAGACACCCGGAAGACCGCACTGCGACCTGAACGCAGCGCCTTGGACCGCTCGGCCATCCTTGTTTTTTATTCCCTGCTTAGACACATGCATCACAAGATAACAAGAGAAGTAGACACTTAAGGACATGGTACATGGCGTCAGCATGGGCTAAAAGCATCAAACAAACCTTGGCTGACGTAAGGCGCTAAAAGCGTTGCATATGTACAAGAGGCTCAATGCTCGGTACCCATTCAGGCACTTGTTTCAAAGTTTTGTAGTTTTCCAAGAATCTGCCTACAGATTCGCGAAAGTACTCCTGCGCCGGCCTTGCATCGATGTCAGCATGTCGGGCCGCCATGCAGGCCTTCCAAATCCAGTGCAATCCCATGAGCATTACTGCGTCAAACGGTACACCTTCATTTTGCACTGCTATGAAACGAATTCCCCGGGAGTCAAGGGGCAGATCTTTTTTCAGTGTTCTTTGAAGAATGTCCCAAAAGAACACTCCTCCCCAGCAGTCCAAGAAAACACGTTAAATAATTTCTGGCTTTCTACATATAAAGCAATGATCACCCCATGGAACATACAATCCTTTCTCTGCCATCCAAGTTTTTACCTCTAACGTTCCGGTGTGCAGCCTGAAGAAAAAGGACTTGGCTCCCGGAGCTACATACATTCGCTTCACACGCTTTAAAACATCGCTACCTGGATGGGTGCTGTACATAGTTCGATACAGTGGCACAGGAAAAACCAGGTCTTCAAGGTCCTTGTATAGCTGTTTGCGTTTTACTCCTGCAAGATATTCGCAGGAAAATCGTGCGCTCAGGCAGTTACAGGAAGCTGCAACCTCCTTCAGGAAACCAAAAACACCTCCTGGTATACACTCGGTAGATACCACAAAATCCGGCAAAAGTCTGCTCAATCTGGTCTGTACTACAGTACGCAAAAACGGGTCCTTCACGTCTCGAAGGAAACAAAAGCGGTTGACCACTTGCCTCAGGAATAAATGCGACAAGCCCAGGACTCCTTGACTAACTCTCCGGAATAGGTTGGTACGGCTTGTTCTCTCCCTTACCGACCCCCACACAAAGATGGCCAATACACGGTGCAACTTTTGTACATTGGCGCGTGAGCAGTGCAAAACACTTAGCACATACCACAGTTTGGTAACAAAAAACACATTGCACACAGTGCTGCCGCTCGGCCATCCTTTTTTCTGTACTGCCTGTTTTGATAACGATAACAAACAAACAAACCGCTAAAACACGTGAACCGGCCTACAGTCCACGTGGTTGTTTAAAACTTCTCGAGGGCTGCAAGTTCATCCAGCACACCTAGCCATTCGGGTAGCTCCGATTGAGCTCGGTAACATTCCCGCACACGCACAACACTTTCAATGAAATTTTCTCTTACAGTTCGAATGTTCACATCGGCATTTCTCATTGACATCCTGGTTTTCCATATGCTGTTGAGGCCCAGTAGCATGATGAGATCATAAGTAAAATCTCGGTCATCTTCTACCGCTACGAACCGGATTCCATACGGCGTGATTGGCAGGCCTTTCTTTATTGTTCTTTGTAGAATGTCCCAATGAAATACCGGATCCCAACATTCTCTAAACACATGCTCGATTGTTTCAGGCTTTTTGCAGAGTTGCAGGCTTTGCAGGCTTTTTGCAGTTAACCGTCCATGGCACAAAAATGCCCTTTTTTCTAGCCAGGTTTTAACTGGCAGAGTGTTAGTATGGAGTTTGAAGGAAAAACTTTTCATGTTAGGATTTACTGGGATACATTTCACCCTTTTCAGAACATCCTGCCCTGGGCGTCCACAGCCAAGCTGTCGATACACTGGTTCAGGCAGCATGACATCCAACAAATCTTTACACGGTTTCTTTCTCGACACATAACTTAAATATTCTAAAGAAAAGCGCACTTTCAGCATGTTAAAAGGCATGACCACTTCGCGCCAAAATCCTCTTACGGCTGTCGTTCTTTTATCAGAATAGGACACCAAAAACTCAGGCAAATCATTGCGCAGGCGCACTTGCACCAAAGTACGCAAAAAGGGGTCATTCTGGTCTCCCAGAAAAATAAAACGCCACATAACCTGTCAGACAAATAAATGCACAAGACCCACCCCCCCTTCGCGAACCGAAAGAAACAGATTTGTCCGACTGCTACGTCCCCATGTGCTTCCCTACACGAAAACAGCAAAGATTCGATGTATTTTTTGTATGGTTACGCGCGACATGAACAATACCTGCAAGACAAACCAAGCTTTTGCAACCAAGAAAAGGTTGCAAACAGTTGCTCGTGTGAACATCGATAGGTTCCGGCCGTTCCATGCTTGCGTTTTCCTTCTGAGATTCTCTATTTCCCTATTCCAGTACTACTCAGTGTCATTGTATTGGTCAAGTGGTACACCCAAGTACTTTGAGGGCAGCGCTGTCCATCGGGCAAACACTTCAGGTTTTTGATCCCACTCCCCTTGCCATAATCCAGATGATTTCTCCCAGTTAACACGGCAGCCCGTTTTAGCGCAGAAATCATCCGCCACTCCAACAGTTTCTTGAACGCTTTCTTTGTCTGTAAAAAAATAGCGACATCATCTCCGTACGCAAGCATTTTTACCTCTATTGCTTCTAGCACGAAGCCCCGTATCCTTTCGTTCTTTATCATGCTCAAGCATAACGGCTCTAGGTACAAAGCAAAAAGCAACGGGTATAATGGACAGCCCTGCCTCACAGACGATTTCACTGGCACTCTTTCGGTGAGCTTCTTATTTACAGTAATTCGCACTGCACAATCAGAGTACGCCATTTTGACTCCCTCTGTAATAACACTTCCTATGCTCACCGCTCGGCCATTCTGGCGGAACGGTGCAGCAGTGAAACGAAAGCGGCGCCAAGGCTTCGTTTTTTACGCCGATTTAAAAAAAAGAAGGGCTAGCAACCTCTGTCAGAAGTGGGATTCGAACCCACGCCCGGAAGACCGGACTGCGACCTGAACGCAGCGCCTTTTTTTTTCTTTATTGCCGATTTTGACGTACACATCAAGAGGTTACAAGAAATAAAACATGGCGGCCACACTTCGGCCGACACGACTTTAAAATTTTTTGAGCGACATTAATCCATCTAGTACAGTTATCCATTGTGGTGGATCAGGCAGTGCGTTGTACACATTGCTTAAGCGCACAACGCTCTCAATGAAATGTTCGCGAACCGGGCGAACAACCAAGTCCACGTGTTCAAACTGCATTCGTGTTTTCCACACCGCGTGGAGGCCCAGGACCATAATGAGGTTATAAGGTATTTCCTCTGAGGGATTCACAGGCAAGAAACGTATGCCGTACGGATCCAGGGGTAACTGTTTCTTTAAAGTTCTTTAGAGTACATCCCAATGAAAGATCGGGTCCCAGCAGTCTAGAAATACGTGTTCTATTGTTTCGGGTTTCTTGCATAAAAAGCAGTCAGTGCTCCAGGGAATGAAGAGTCCTTTATCGTGAAGCCAGGTCTCAACTGGGAGGGTGTTTGTATGTAACTTGAAAAAGAACGATTTGGCGGAGGGTAGTATAGGCATTTTCTTCACTCTTTTTAGGACGTCCTGTCCTGGGCCACCGCGATGTGGAGAACGGTACAAAGGTACAGGGAGCATGACATCTACAAGGTCTCTGTAGAGTTTTTTTCTTTGTAACGGTTGACAGGTACTGCTGGCAAAAACGTACATTCAACAGCCTATACGATAAAACAACTTCATGCAGGTATCCAGTCACCCTTCCGCACATATTTTGAACAGACGAGACTACGAATCCAGGCAGAAGTATATACAGTCTTACTTGTATAACTGTGCGCAGGAAGATATTCTGATCCCGTAAAAAAACAAAGCGTGCAACAATTTGTCGCAGAAACAAGTGAGCCAGGCCAAGACCTTTCTTTACAGGCAAAAACAAATTCGTTCGACTGGACCGCTCCCAAGTCGAGGCCCAAATAAAAATAGCAAAAACCCGGTGCATTTTTTGAATGCTCATCCTCGCCGCACACAACACATTCATGACGTACCAGATTTTTGATATCAAAAAAAGGTTGCAGACAGTGGCTCTAGAAAACATCGACAGTTGCTTGCCTTGCCACCCGTTCGCCTTTTCTTTAGCCATCAAGGCTTGATCCCTCCAGTACGGTTCAGGGTCGCGATAATTTCCGAGAGGCACACCAAGGTACTGCGTTGGCACTATTGACCAGGTGAGCCGACAAAAGGCTTCTGGTGTGTCCACCCAATCGCCATGCCAGAAGCCATGACTTTTATCCCAGTTTATCTGGGCTCCAGTCGCATCACAAAACTTTTCGACGACATTAGTTGCCTCTCTAATACTATCTTTGCTGGCGCAGAACACCGCGATTTTGACTTCGGCCGCCTGTAGTCTGTAACCTGTTATGCGCGCATTATGTTCCATCGCCAGACAGAGTGGCTCAAGATAAGCGGCAAACAGCAGTGGTGAAAGGGGGCATCCCTGCCTCACCGACGAGAGCACGCACAAGCTATCAGTGAGCTCACCGTCAACAATAATACGCGTTGTACATTTTTTGTACGCCATCGTGACGCCTTCCGTAACCACACTGCCCACATTCGTGTGTTCAAGTATGCAGAGCAATGCCTTGTGCGAGACACGGTCGAAGGTTTTTGCCAGGTCAAGCTGCATCATCGCGACGTGATCGCCCAGCGCATCGCAACACTCGAGCACGCTTCGAGCCACGTGCACATTCGTCGCGATAGTGCGGCCTTTAATGCCACAAGTCTGGTGTGGTCCAACCAACTTCTTAATAACGCCTTGCAGTCGCTTTGCTAGAACTTTGGTGAATATTTTATAGTCGACGTTAGCAAGAGTTATTGGGCGATATGAGCCTGGCAACAAACGTTTCTGAGCATCACTCTTCGGGATTAGCACGATATGCGAGGTTGTGAAGGACAAGGGTAGTCTTTTCTGGTCATACGCTTCGCTAACAACGTGATAAAGAACTTGGGCAACCTCAGACCGGAAGGTTTTACAGAAAATGGCCCCTAAGCCATCCGGCCCAGGTGCTTTCCCGACTGCCAGCTCATTTATTGCGCATTCTATCTCACTTGGTGTGATTGGTTGTTCTAGCTGTGTCCTTACTTCTTCGTCAAGCTTTGGCATCAACGGAAGGAATTCTTTTTGGAAACAATCTTTAAGGTCCCGTGGATGGCTTAGAATTTCTTTAAAGTGCTCGGCAATCGCTTGCTTAATTTCATTTCTGTTAGACGTGACGTTTTCACCTATAGCTAGTTGGCGGATTTCTTTTTGACATGCGTATCTTTTTTCATCTGAGAGAGCCCGCTTGGTTGGCATTTCTCCCGCCCACAGCTTCTCGGACCTTGATCTCACTACTGCCGCCTTGTACTTCTCCGAATCTATCCGTTCAAGTTCAGTTTTCACTTCCTTTATTCCTCTAACACACAGACCAGGTTCGACATTCTCCATACTAACAAAAAACTGCAGTTGCTGGCGAAGCTTTGTCTCTGCTTCTTTCTGATTGCGTCGAATGACACTACTTCTTTCAATAGCCATTGTTTTTACTTTCTGCTTAAAATCTTCCCAACGAATGGCGTAACTTTCTGGCTCGCTTGCAGTCAAATTTTTCAGTTCTTTCGTTACAGCGTCGACAAAAGCTTCGTCATCCAACAGCTGCGCATTCATTTTCCACAAGTCCCAGCTAAAGATTCGTTTTCTCTGCGTCTTTCCAAAGGCGGCCGTTACCAAGCAGTGATCGCTGTATGCGATGGGTTTCACTTCGTACTCGCTACACATGGGTATCAATTCGGCAGAGACATATAATCTGTCTAACCTTGCATGGCTGTCTTGCTGGAAGTGTGTAAACTGCGGACGAGTACCGCTGGCGAAAACGCTACCAATGTCTTCAAGGTCATATTCGTGCACAAGTGTATTAAGAAATTCTGCACTCTTGTCACGAACACGCGAATGTTTTGCGCGGTCATCAACATTGCAAACACAGTTAAAATCACCTAGCACTATTATCACTTTCTGACAATTTAGGAACGCCTCAAGGCTTTCAAAGAATGCCCGCCGTTCCATGTCAATATTCGGCGCGTATACACAGATGACGCGACACTCTAATTCGCCAAAGACGATATCAGCGACTAAGAGGCGTCCACTGTCACATGAAAATACTGACTGCACGCAGATTCCAAAGTTGTTGCGTATGAATAAGGCGCAACCACCTGATCCACCAATCGCGTGAGAAATACACACATCGAAATGAGCACGAAAATTGGACACCATTCGGTCGGTGAGCTCCTGGCTCTCAATTTTTGTCTCTTGGATTCCCACTATATGTAAGTCATTATCTAAGAGAAGGCGACTAAGCTGACATTGTCGTCGTCTTGCTCCAAGGCCCCGTACGTTTAACGTCGCTACCCGTGGCGCTCTTTCGATATTAACCGCCATGGCTACACGGTAGAATGGTGCCCATTACAATAGCCCAAGGGTCTGTGCTCATGATACTGTGGCGATAAGCGCGTCGAAGGCTAGGAAAAAAAAATAAAACTCTAACCAACAAAAACGGACAGTCCAAGTAAACTTGGCACCTCTTTCCAAGCCCGAACACGAAAAACGAACCGCTCAGGATGAGGGCCATGGCGTTTACGGAAACCCCTCCCAACCCACCTTAGCTAGACAAACTAAATTTACGGGGGCGGTTTACCCGCCTGCCGCGAATCGACCGGAATGTTCGGTCGCGGCTTCAAGGTAGACCTCCGCATACCTGGGGCTTTGGTGGGTGGCTCGTCTCCGCCCCCGCCGTCCTCCTTCGTCCCAACGCTAAGGGTCTTGTCGTGTGGTCGTTTCCCCGCCAGCAGGCTGGCTGAAGCGCTAAGGATGTCCATAACCTCGGGTTCTGAGGTGCTGGGAGCCGCTTCATAATCAACTGAGGTTTTCAGCTCGGCGCTCGGAGCTGTCGAAGAATCCTGCGAAGGCGGTTGTTGCTGCTCTGCAGTAACCGCTTCGGTTCCGGGTTGCTCCTGCTGCGGCAGTGGAATCACCGTATTTTCGGCTACCTCCCTTCTTGCACTTGCCACCGATGCTGCATCCTCCATGTCCGCCTCGTCCATGAGCAGGTTTGAGGCGTCGTCGGTGGTTGTCAGTCCTGTTACGCTGGCATACGTCCGCTCGCACTGGCTGCTCTCATGACCAAAGCGTCGGCACGCACTGCACTTAGGGATGCGACAGTCGCGACGAATGTGGCCCGTGCCACGGCACCGAAGGCAGAGCGGAGCCCTGCCTGGCACGACCACGAGGGCCAACTCTCCGGCGACGCTCACCTGGTGCGGCAGGTCGTCCAGCTTTACGCCCGGCTTCAACTTCAAGGTGACCAGTCTGGTAGTTGAGCCCTTATCTGCTAGGCCATGCACCCGCCACCGCTCTCGGCCGACGTCTGTGACCTTCCCGTACGGCTCGAAGGCAAACCGTACGTCGTCGTCGGGCACGCTGTGCAGCAACCAATGCACTTTCATGCGAACGTCCTGGTTGGCAGGATCAATTACGATACAGCGGCACTTTTTCACCAGCAGCTCACCCATGCCGACAATCTTTTTCACCGCATCTTCGTCCTTGAAAGTCACCGCCCACACATGGCTCATGCGGTAGGCTCCGAGGGCAATCACTTCCGGCAGGAGCGATAACTCGGCAAGCGCATCGCGAAAATCTTCTGCCCGATACGGGCGGGCCCTAACATCACAGTGTAGAAAAACGGTGTTCAAAACAAAACGCCCTGTTGGCAAACTAGGCAAAACAACTTGGTAATCATTGTCTGAAGCAATATTCCTGTTACCGCGGCCCTGCTGGGCCGCCGAAGCCGCTCCTACGGAGCCCATGACACACACGTCCGTCACGCTCGGTGACCGGAAATAGAATGCCCTGAGCGCAGCGCCTTGGACCGCTCGGCCATCCTGACGGAACGGTGCAGCAGTGAAACGAAAGCGGCGCCAAGGCTTCGTTTCGTACGTCGATTTAAAAAAAGAAAGCAACCTCTGTCAGAAGTGGGATTCGAACCCACGCCCGGAAGACCGGACTGCGACCTGAACGCAGCGCCTTGGACCGCTCGGCCATCCTGACGGAACGGTGCAGCAGTGAAACAAAAGCGGCGCCAAGGCTTCGTTTCGTACGCCGATTTAAAAAAAGAAGGGCTAGCAACCTCTGTCAGAAGTGGGATTCGAACCCACGCCCGGAAGACCGGACTGCGACCTGAACGCAGCGCCTTGGACCGCTCGGCCATCCTGACTTTTTTTTTTTCTTTATTTCCTTTTTCACAAGTACGCACAATATTCACAAGTTGAAAACGCTTGCCAGCTTTCGGCGAGCGTGGACATTTAAAACCGTTTCATATTGACAATGTCATCTAACACAGGCAACCACTCTGGTGGTTCAGCCCGCACTTTGAAAGCCTCACGCAGAAATAAAACACTTTCCTTGAAGTATTCTCTGGCAGGTTGGGGATTTACGTCTGCGTGGTGCACTGCCATTCTTGTTTTCCATATGCTATGAAGACATAGTACCATAATCATATCGTACGGCACCCCTTCGTGGTTTGTGGTCGGGAGGAAGCGGATGCCATATGGCGTTACCGGCAAATCTTTTCTCAAAGTGCGCTGCAATATGTCTTATAAGAATGTTGCATCTTCACAATCAAGAAAAATATGGTCAATAGTTTCTGGTTGCCTGCACGGTAAGCAGTCTGTCGTCCATGGCACAAAGATACCCTTCTGCTCCAGCCACGGTTTAACGGGGAGAGTTCCGGTGTGCAAATGAAAGAAAAAAGTTTTCGCTGTAGGCCGCACTGGCATCCGCTTCACTCTTTTCAGTACGTCTTTGCCAGCCGTAAAAGGTGCGATACAGTGGTTCTGGCATAGATACATCAACAACAGCTTTATACAATTGCTTTCGAGCCACGGTATTCAGATACTCTAATGAAAAACGCGCGGCGAGGAACTGGAAAGACCAGACCACTTCTCGTAGGAAGCCTCGCAGACTCGGTCCACTGACTTGGGCAGAAGACCTTATGAACCCTGGCATCATGTTGCAAAGTCGCGTTTGGATCACAGTACGAAGGAAACCGTTCCTTTGGTCTCGCACAAAGAGAAATCTAGAAACTACCTGTTTTAAAAAACAAGTGTGCCAAGCCCAGTCCGCCACTCTTCACTGAGCGAAATAAATTTGTACGGCTCGTACGCTCCCATGTTGATCCCCATATACACACTGCAAGCACTCTACGCAGCCTTTGAATGCTTGCTCTCGTCGCACACAATGCCTGGAGGACGTACCAGATCTTCGCTACCAGAAAGATATTGCACACAGTAGACCTTGCGAATATAGAAAGGTTTCGCCCTCCAAACTTCGTAGATTTTTCCTTTATTAGTTCTGCTTCATTTCTCCAATAGTCATATTTGTGTCTTTGTAGTGGTTTAAAGGTATTCCTAGATATTTCGTTGGAACCAATGTCCACTGCATGCTTTCGAAGACTGCAGGAGGAGTGTCCCATTCTCCATGCCAAAAGCCTAAGGATTTGTCCCAATTGATAACGCTTCCTGTCACTTTGCAAAAATTAGTCGCAACGCCGACAGCCTTACTGATACTTGCTAGGTCAGAACAAAAACCGCAATGTCCTCAGCGTACGAGAGCAGCTTAACTTCACTTGTGCTCAACTTAAAACCTTTTATTGCACTTCACGATATGATTTTCAAACAGAAAGGCTCCAGGTAGAGCGCGAACAGCAATGGAGATAAAGGACATCCTTGCCTGATAGAGGTCTTGATCTGAAAACTGACTGTTAATGTTTTATTAATTATATTCCTGCTAAAAATATCTGCGTAACACATTTCTACAGCTTCCAGCAGGACTGTACCGACGTTAATGTGTTCTAAAATGCTGAAAAGGACATTATGCGCAACTCTATCGAAGGCCTTCTCCAGATCTAGTTGCAACATCGCTACCTTCCCGCATAAGGCATCGCAGCACTCTAGGACGGTTCTAGCTACGTGTATGTTCGTTAGAATGGATCTTCCTTTAATACCACAAGTCTGGTGCGGTCCCACAAGCTCAGCTATAACACTTTGAAGCCTTCTGCCTGAAATTTTTGCAAAGACCTTATAGTCCGTGTTCGTTAGGCTTATTGGTCGATATGATTGCACTGACATCAACGTAGCCTGGTCATCTGTTTTGGGGATCAACACAATGTGGCTTTGCCTAAAAGAAGGCGGTAATTTCTTAACTCTGTATGCTTCTTTGAAAACGTTATAAAGAACTACTGCTATCTCCTTTTTAAAGGCTTTGTAAAATTCTGAGCCAAAGCCATCAGGCCCTGGCGACTTCCCTGCACTTAATTCATCAATCGCCCACTCTATTTCTGAAACGCTAATGGGCACTTCAAGATCTGTTTTTTCCTTTTCTTCAAGCTTTGGCATGAGCCTAAGGAAATCTCATTCAAACCCTTCTAGTATCTGTGGTTCGTGGCCAAGCAGTTCTTGATAATAGTCGACAAAAGCGCGGCGTACCAGTTCTTGGTCTTGCACAACTTCATCTCTGTATCTTATTGCTTTTATTTCATTGCGCGACGCGTAGCTTTTTTCGTCTTAAAGTTCACGTTTAGTCGGTGTTTCACCCATATATAGCCTTTCCGCCCGTGCGCGTACTACAGCTCCTTTGTATCTGTCTGTATCAAGTATTTCTAGTTTGCTTTTAACTTCTTTTATTTCTTTCGCAAACCTACCCGGGTCAATGGCTTCTACACTTAAATAAAAGTCAAGCTGACTTTGCAGTGCAGTTTCTTCTTTTTTCCGTATTCTCCGCAGCTCACTGGCTCTTTCAATGGCTGCTATTTTTGCATTTTGCTTAAAATCTTCCCATGCTTGAACATAACACTGCGGTTCACTCGCTAGTAGATCTCCAATTCTTTCTTTTATTTCCTTCACATACTGTTCATCATCGAGGATCTTAGCGTTGCATTTCCACAGCTCCCAGCTGAACTTGGCTGGTTTCCTTGGTCCTAGCGCACATGTAACCAAGCTATGGTCACTAAAAGAAACGTTTTTGACGTCATATTTTGGGCAGTGAGATGCCAGACCGGCCGAAACATACATTCGATCTAGTCTAGCGTGACTGTTTCGCTGGTAGTGCGTAAAGCGAGGCACTGTACCCAAGGGCGTCCGCAGAATTTTTTGCAGGGGGGGGGCCCCATTGGTTGTTGGCGCCGGAAGGGGGGGGGGGGGGGCATGTTCGTAGCAAAAGGCACTATTTGCGGAGTAAATTTATTTATTTATATATAAATAAAAAATAAGTGAAATACACACATGAAAGAAAAATTACAAACAGCAAATTAAAGCGTGGCTAGGAGAGATACATTGGAGTTTATTAACGAAGAAACAATTAAAATTAATAAAAATGCAAAAAGATACTGTCACTTCGTGGAGAAGAGTGCTCAGTCTTGCTGCATACGGGTTCTCGACTCACCCGGATTGATGACCAGCACACAGCACAATATGTTCGCAAACACGCAACTACAGTCACTCAGTCAGTATTCCATGAACAGCAACTGTAGGCGCCTCGGATTTTTCTGGGCGAATTGCGTGATTACACGGGTGATAAATTCATTTCTGTGCTTCATTACACGTTCTCGGTGCACACTCATCACACACATTGATTTGAAAAACGGTTGAACGCGTAAGTTGAAAACAAAAGATGACTATATATACAACGAAAACTTGTTTACAAGATAAATGCACGCTCGCAACTTCATACACCTCGCTCCATCTTGCTCGCGCATCCGCACAGTCGAGCGACCGCACACACACTGCTCGCCGCTCGTCGTTTTCTCGTCCGCTGTCTTGGTTGTTCTCAGCTTCGTTGACAACCGGCTAATAAAAACACCGAAGCACGAACACAGAGGCGCGCGCACGTGCAAGGGCTTACTAGCCGCTATATCCCCGAATGCGCACTTTGGGGGTGAAAGGAACGCCGCGCGACTTCCGAGGGGAAGGGACACTCGCCACTCCGGTCGGAAAATTTGTTTTTGTGTTTTTTATGGGGTTCAGAGCCCCAAAACGACTCAGGCTATGAGGGACGGAGTAGTACAGAGTTCCGGATAATGTCGACCACCTGGGTGTCTTTACCATGCGCTGACATCGCACAGTACATGGGCGCTATTGTGATTTGAGGCCCAGCCAGAGGTGACAGGCGAGCCAGGCAGGCGCCATCGGGCTGCGTTGACCAAAGGCGCTGGTTTTCGGAGAAGACGCAAGGAACGCTGGTGTGGGGGCGCCTCTGGAGACTGCGTCGCCGTGAACAAAAGCAACTGCTAATCCCCTTTGCCGAAGATTCTGAAAGCGGCGCCTCTACCGAACTGCGCTCTCCAGTGGATCGCAGGAGACAGTGAGCGGCGGCGGCGCCAACTCATCGCCCGCTTGGCCCTGAACAGCCCGACAAAGCGGGGGTGGACACGGCTGATTTGTCCTTCCCTCCGTGTCGCTATCTCTCTAGAGATCAAAGAAACAGACACCCATCTCAAGACGGCTCGAAACACATGCTCGCCGGTGCCGCTCCTTCAGCGGAGCTAACGATGGCGTGGTTTGAAAACGGCGGAACGACGCCCGCCCGGACGCGGCATTTCGCAGATGTGACCCAAAGCGTGGAAGCGGGGCTGCTTTTACCCTTTTGGCTGAGCGCACCACCGCCCCTGGCGTGCGGCCATCACTCACGGTTCGAGTGAGTGATTTTCCAGGGGGGTGCAGCCGCCCCCCCTTGCCCCCCCCTCCGGACGCCCATGACTGTACCGTTTGACAGAAAACACCCTACACCTTGTAATAGGTAGTCTTCCGTTAGCGAATTCAGCACGGATACGCTCGCGTCTCGTATCGGTAGATCTGTCATTCTATCTTCAACTCTGCATACGCAGTTCAAGTCTCCCATCATTATAATGACCCTGTCACAGTTCAGATAGCATTCAACACTTTCAAAAAACACTCTGCGCTCGTTTGCTGCATTTGGAGCGTATATGTCAACTATACGAAACTTCTGGGCATGCAGCGTTATGTCACATACAATGAGCCTTCCAGAAGGGCACGCGTACACACTATCAACAGTTATTTCTCTGGTATGCTTCAGAAACAGAGCACAACCACCGGCTGTGCCAATTGCATGGGAAACACACACATTATAATACGTCATGAATGGTTCAACTATGCGGTTCGTTCCTTCCTCGCTTTCAACCTTTGTTTCCTGTATGGCAATTACATCCAAATCATTTTCCATAAAAAGCCGACTCAGCTGATATTTTCTGCGCGCCGACAAGCCTCGCAGGTTAAGCGTGCCTACATACAGAGGTGTTTGGAGAGTTACTACCATTTCTTTGCCGTTTTAATTTCCACATACGAATCGCATGGTAGCACTTTGATTATCACGAGACAGCCAAACACTCACATTTTTAGAGCATATTCCACCCGCTCGAGCCATTTTGGTTGACAATTCGAGTTCGCCGTTGTGGCCTCGACGCACTGTCTTTCTGGTCGGTTCCGGTGATGCCACTGTCCGGCTGGAAAAGAAGACGCCACGTCACGTCGCCGGTGGTGCCGGCGGTTTCCGCTCGGGCCGTAGCTCGAGCGGTATTTTCGGCGCTGGCTTCAGGGTTGGCCTTCGAGTGGGCGTGGTCTTCACCGGCGGCTCATCCGTTGCAGTCTGCCCGTCTTTGTCGTCTTCATGCAGTCGTTTTGACGCAAGACTGCTGGCATTAGTCATGGTCATGTCTGTTAGTTCAGGCACTCCCTAGACCTCTTCACACGGTGCATTGCCTCTGTTCATTGGGTCACTCGTCAGCAGAGCCTCTTTGGTATCGGTCGAAGCGTAGGTATTCACTATCTCATTTGAAGCTGCATCCACTTCGTGCGCCTGTGCAGCCCTACCTTCGCCAAGAGTTAGCGAGGTATCTGCCTCAGGCGTAGTTTCTACCGCGTCTGCCTAATCCATTAGATGCTCTGTCGACAGTTCGTTTGCTTTAAGGCCTGCCACGTTTGCGTAGGTACGCACGCATGTGCTTTCATCATGGCCATATCGCCGACACTTGGTACAACGTGGCACTCGGCAGTCACGCCTAATATGACCCGTAGCATGGCACCTCAAGCACAGCGGGGGCCGTCCAGGAACGACGAGAAGAGCCATGATTCCTGCGACTCGCAGCTGATGGGGCAGATCTTCTATCGTCACACCAGGCTTGAGCTTCAGGCCAACCGTGCGCGTAGACGAGCCTTTGTCTGCAATTCCTTGTACTCGCCAGCGTTCCTTGTAGACATCAGTCGCCTTTCCGTACGGTGCCAGCGCAGAGCGCACTTCTTCCGCTACGTTATGTAGCACCCAGTAAAGCTTGACACGTACTTGTTTTCAGGGTCGACAACAAGGCACCGTTTCTCTTTCACCTTTACTTCGCCGGTTTGCACCATCGTCTTAGCAGCTTCGGCACTTTTAAAAGTGACGGCCCAAACGTGGTTCATCTGGAACGCCCTAGAGCTATCACTTCAGGGAGCACTCAGAGATGAACTAACATGTCCCGAAAGTCTTCCACCCGGTAAGGCCTGGCTTTCAAATCCCCGTGAAGAAAAACAGTATTCATAACAGACGCACCTGTTGGCAGTGACGGTAGAACAACTTGATAATCCTGGCTTTCTTCAGCAAAAAACCTGTTATCGCGGCCCTGCTGGGCCGCTGACACCGCTCCGACGGAGCTCATGATAATGCGTCCGTTCGCTAGCGCGGCCGGAAGCAGGATCCTCGGCCATCCTGACGGAACGGTGCAGCAGTGAAACGAAAGCGGCGCCAAGGCTTCGTTTCGTACGCCGATTTAAAAAAAGAAAGCAACCTCTGTCAGAAGTGGGATTCGAACCCACGCCCGGAAGACCGGACTGCGACCTGAACGCAGCGCCTTCGATCGCTCGGCCATCCTGACGGAACGGTGCAGCAGTGAAACGAAAGCGGCGCCAAGGCTTCGTTTCGTACGCCGATTTAAAAAAAAGGCTAGCAACCTCTGTCAGAAGTGGGATTCAAACCCACGCCCGGAAGACCGGACTGCGACCTGAACGCAGCGCCTTGGACCGCTCGGCCATCCTGACTTTTTTTTTCTTTATTGCCCGTTTTGACAACGATAACAAACAAACCGCTAAAGCACGTGAACCGGCCTACGGTCAACGTGGTTTAAAACTTCTTGAGGGCTGCAAGTTCATCCAGCACGCCAAGCCATTCGGGTAACTCCGATTGGGCTCGGTAACATTCCCGCCCACGCACAACACTTTCAATGAAATTTTCTCTTACAGGTCAAATGTTTACATCGGCATTTCTCACTGACATCCTGGTTTTCCATATGCTGTGGAGGCCCAGTAGCATGATGAGATCATAAGGAACATCTCGGTCATCTTCTACCGCTAAGAACCGGATACCATACGGCGTGATTGGCAGGTCTTTCTTTATTGTTCTTTGTAGAATGTCCCAATGGAATACCGGATCCCAACATTCTATAAACACATGCTCGACAGTCTCAGGCTTTTTGCAGAGCATACAGTTAACCGTCCATAGCACAAAAATGCCCCTTTGTTCTAGCCAGGTTTTAACTGGCAGAGTGTTAGTATTGAGTTTGAAGAAAAAACTTTTCACGTTAGGATTTACTGGCATAGTTTCACCATTTTCAGAACATCTTGCCCTGGGCCTCCGCAACCAAGCTGTCGATACACTGGTGCAGGCAGCATGACATCCAACAAATCATTACACAGTTTCTTTCTCGACACACAACTTAAATAATCTAAAGAAAAGCGCACTTTCAGCATGTTAAAAGCTGTGACAACTTCGCGCCAAAATCGTCTTATGGCTGTCGTTATTTTATCAGAACAGGACACCAAAAACTCAGGCAAAGCATTGTGCAGGCGCACTTGCACAAAAGTACACAAAAAGAGATCATTCTGGTCTCGCAGAAAAATAAAACGCGACACAATCTGTCTGATAAATAAATGCACTAGCCCCACTCCCCCTTTTCGAACCGAAAGAAACAGATTTGTCCGACTCGTACGTTCTCATGTACTTCCCCACACGAAAACAGCAAAGATTCGATGTATTTTTTGTATGGTTACGCGCGACATGAACAATACCTGCAAGACATACCACACTTTTGCAACCAAGAAAAGGTTGCAAACAGTTGCTCGTGTGAACATAGTTAGGTTCCGGCCGTTCCATGCTTGCGTTTTCCTTCTGAGATTCTCTATTTACCTATCCCAGTACTACTCAGTGTCAATGTATTGGTCAAGTGGTACACCCAAGTACTTTGAGGGCAGCGCTGTCCATCGCACATTGGCAAACACTTCAGGCTTTTGATCCCACTCCCCGTGCCAGAATCCAGATGATTTCTCCCAGTTAACACGGCACCCCGTTTTAGCGCAGAAATCGGCCGCCACTCCAACAGTTTCTTGAACGCTTTCTTTGTCTGTAAAAAAATAGCCGCATCATCTCCGTACGCAAGCATTTTTACCTCCGTTGCTTCTAGCACGAAGCCGCGTATCCTTTCGTTCTTTATCATGCTCAAGCATAACGGCTCTAGGTATAAAGCAAAAAGCAACGGGGATAATGGACAGCCCTGCCTCACAGACGATTTCACTGGCACTCTTTCGGTGAGATTCTTATTTATAATAATTCGCACTGCACAATCAGAGTAAGCCATTTTGACTCCCTCTGTAATAACACTTCCCATGTTCACAAATTCTAGGAGAGTAAGAAGCACATCATGGCACACTCGATCAAAATATTTTGCTAGGTCGAGCTGCATCATCGCAACTCGTCTATCAAAAGTATCGCAACACTCCAAAACACTTCTCGCCACATGTATATTGGTCGCAATACTTCGTCCTTGTATTCCACAAGTTTGGTGCGGTCCCACTAGGTCTTTAATGACGCTCTGTGTCCTTCTCGCTAAAACTTTCATAAGGATTTTGTAATCTAGATTGGTGAGGCTTATCGGCCGATAAGACCCCACCAAAAGCAGCCTTGCTGAATCCTCATACTTCGGAATCAATACAACGTGGGCAGCTTTGAAAGATGGCGGCAATCGTTTTGTTTCATAGGCTTCTTCGATTACTCTATGCAGGACCTGACTTATTTCATCTTTAAAGGCTTTATAGAAAGCTGCACCCAGGCTGTCGGGCCCAGGGGACTTCCCGGCATTTAACTGGTCAATTGCTTTCTCTATTTCTGTTATACCGATTGGAGCTTCAAGTGTTACCTTCTCACTCTCGTCTAATTTGGGCATTAATCGCAAATAGTCACGTTCAAAGCCGTCCTTGTTCACTTGCTCCTGTCCTAGCAAGGCTTGATATTGCTCAAAAAAGGCGCGTTTTATCTTCTCTGGATCAGTGGTTTCTTCATTTCTGTACATTATTTTTTGTATTTCTTTTTTCGAGGCATGGCTGTTTTCATAGCTCAGTGACCGCTTAGTGGGCGCCTCACCCATCCATAATCGCTCAGTGCGTGCCCGCACAACGGCCCCTCGGTACTTATCTTCATTGGCCTGCTCTAGCTTTCTTTTAACTTCCTTTATCTGGTTCATGCATAAACCAGGCTGCGCAGACTATGTTCAGCAATAGTTTCAACTGGCTGTGCAATTCCTTTTCTTTCTGTTTTTCTCCGCGTCTTAGTATGCTTGCTCTCTCAATAGCTTTCATTTTTACGTCATTTTTTAAACCTTCCCACCTTTCCAACCAGCTTTCGGCTCCAGACACATGCAATGACTTCAGTAAATTATTTACCTTGCAAACGAAGCTGTTGTCGTCCAGAAGTTTGGCATTAAATTTCCATAAATCACAATTCAATCTCACCTCCTTTAATTTTGATCCTAAGGAGAAGGAAACCATGCAGTGGTCAGAGAAGGATACTGGAATGACTTCGTAGTTTTCGCAGAGCGGCGCCAGATGCACCGATATGTATATGCGATCGAGCCTGGCATGGCTTTCACCCTGGAAATGAGTAAACTGTGCCTGACTGCCGGGTGATAACATGCAGCCAACATCTATTAAGTCGTACTCCTCTACGAGCTCATCCAGAACCTGCACACTTTGATCCTTTAGAGTACGGACTTTAGCTCGGTCCTCTGGCCTGCAAACACAATTGAAGTCTCCCATAAATATAACATGTCGCTCTGTTTTCAAACACTGCTCGAGGTTTTCAAAAAAAATTCTGCGGTCGGTTTCTTTGTTAGGGGCATAAAGACACACAACACGCCACAATAAATCACAGAATGAAAAATCCAGGATAACAAAACGGCCACTTTCTCAAACAATGACTTGTTCCTCCAAAATCCCAACACTCTTATGTACAAAGAGCGCGCATCCCGCCGATGTTCCAACCGCATGAGCTATACAAACATTGAAATGAGTTTAAAGGGCTGCACCATGCGGTCCGTTTGGTCCTCGCTGCTGACCTTCGTTTCTTGGACAGCAACGATGTCGAGCTCGTTTTCGATAAGTAGCCTACTAACCTGGCACTGCCTTCGCCTACATGCCAAGCGCCGAACATTCAATGTCACTACACGGAGGGATTTTTTTAAAGTTTGCTGCCATATTTACGCTAGGACACAAGAACCGCACGGGGCTTACCTCGACAATCTGAGGTACGCCGCTGGCGTTGAAAACCGCGGCACTCGACTTTTCCGCCCCTGCAGCAAGATAGTAGTCCGCGTCGTTGTTTTGGCCTTTGATACAGCTCCATGATGCACGCACGCTAATTGCAGTTTCGTGGGCAGGAACAAGACTGGCCCACGCTGCTACGAGGGCTCCGTGCCGTCGCCTCTGCGGTCGGGCGGAATGTTCGGCTTGGGCTTGAAACTCGGCCGCCGAGTAGCAGGCGTCTTGGGAGGCGGTTCCACGTCAGCGTTGTCGCCCGCGACGACTGTTTCCTCGTGCACTCTTTTTCCTGGCATTGCACTCGTGGTGTCCACGGTTTGCTCACCATCCCACCAGCCCCCCGTCGACACTACTTCCAACTCCTTGCCGGAGTCTTCTTTCGCAGTCCCCGCCCCGAGGGGGTGGTGTTTCCTTGATCTTGTTGGTCGCCTTTGCTGACAGCACCTTGAGTGTCCTCGGTGGCTTCAGCCTTGTCGCCCGTTGGAGACTGCACGGGCACATTCCCAGCCCCTCTGGAAGCCTCTTCAGCGTCTTCGTCATCCATAACGAGCTCGGTCACATCGTTCTTTTTCGGCTGACCGGTGACGGTTGCGTAGGTTTTAACGCAGTCCGTATCGTTGTGACCAAAACGCCGACATCGAGAACAGCGTGGGACTTTGCAATCACGCCGTATATGGCCCTTACTGTTGCAGCGCAAACACAAGGGTGCCCGGTTCGGTACCACAACTAAGGCCAGCTCACCGCCCACACGCACCTGATGGGGCAGGTCTTCCACACTGACACCGGCCTTCAACTTCAGGGCGACGAGGCGCGTCGTCGACGACCTGTCGGTAATGCCGTAGATACGCCACTTCTCCCTGGTCACCTCAGTTACCTTGCCATAATTTGCCAGCGCAGCCCGCACATCATCGTCGCTGACTCTATGAAGGAGCCAGTGAAGCTTGAGCCTGACGTCTTGGTTGTTCGGGTTTATAACCAGACACCGACGCTCCTTCACCAGCATGTCGCCTTTAGCGAGCATGCTCTTCACCGCTTCCGCTGTCTTAAAAGTTACCGCCCATACATGGTTCATTTGGTACGCCCCCAGGGCGATAACATCTGGGAGTGGTCCCAGATTAGCAAGGGCGTCTCTGAAATCATCGACGCGGAAAGGCCGCGCTCTCACATCGCCGTGCAAAAAAACTGTTCAAAACAATCTGACCTGATGGCAGTTGCGGCAGTATCACTTGATAATCCTGGTCAGCAGTTTCCAAAATCCTGTTACCGCGTCCCGACTGGGCCGCTGAACCCGCTCTGACGGAGCCGATCGAGACACGTCCGTTCGCTTCTGCGTCCGGAAGTAGCTCGGCCATCCTGACGGAACGGTGCAGCAGTGAAACGAAAGCAGCGCCAAAGCTTTGTTTCGTACGCCGATTTAAAAAAAAAAGAAGGGCAAGCAACCTCTGTCAGAATTGGGATTCGAACCCACGCCCGGAAGACCGGACTGCGACCTGAACGCAGCGTCTTCGACCACTCGGCCATCCTGACTTTTCTTTCTTTCTTTTTTCTTTATTGCCGGGCTTCGACATTACAAAACAGGACATAATAATATGTACATACAGTATACAGAGTTAGCCAGGATCCCAAAGAGTGGGCCTGACTTAGATTAAAATTCTCTTAAAGTTACGAGGGGTTCCAGCCTTGATAACCACTCAGGAACCTCCACTATTAGCTTTTGTTCCTCCAGAAACTTGTGCATACTTTCTCTAAAATACATGCGGGCTGGCCGTGCGTCAGGGTCACAATGATACCCTGCCATGCGGGAGCGCCATATACTGTGGAGGCCCACCAGCATGACTAAGCCTAACGGAACCCCATCCTCGTTTTTGGTTGGCAAAAACCTTATTCCGTATGAGTGGATTGGAAGCTGTTTCTTTAAAGTCCTCTGCAGCACGTCCCAAAAATAGACCCCTTCCCAACAGTGCAAAAAGACGTGGTCAATTGTCTCCGGCTGTTTGCATATGATACAATGCGACCCCCAAGGAAGAAATATCTGTTTTGCCTCAAGAAAAGTTTTCACAGGTAAAGTTCCAGAGTGTAACTTAAAGAAGAAACTCTTGACTCCCGGTGGTACCTTCATTTTCTTTACCCTTTTCAATACGTTGTAGCCGGGCCCTCCACAGTACATGGCCCCGTACAAGGGCACCGGAAAGAGGATGTCACTCAAATCCTTGTACAAATCTTTCCGGCTCACATCACTCAAATATTGTTTTGAAAATCTAGCATTCAAAAATCTTACGCTGGCGACTATCTCCTTGAAAAACCCAAACATGCCACCCATCATACACTGTTACGACCCATCTTGAGACCCGAGATGAAACGGAGGGAGATTCAACGTAGCGGCAATTTTGACGGGTCGTATGACTTCAACTTGACCCCACGATGACCTCACAGAAAAGGGTGACTTTCTGGGAAGTGGCCGATGAGGCTCTTCCCACACTCGGCTCGGCGAAAACGACCTCCCCTTCGAGAAGCAACCGACGACAGGAGAAGAAAGGGTGTCCCTCGTCTTAAAAAAAAAACCGGAACGAATCAGAGGAAGCCTGCGCAGCGGCGGCTGTGACGTCAACAGGACACAATGCTATAGGAATGCGGACATCTTCCTCACCAGTTCCCACATGCGGGCTCTCAACAGGTGTCTTGGCCAGCTGCGTCTGTGGCGTGTGGTGGCGATCTTTTGTGCCACGATGAGTTACCGCCTAGTGAGGGGGCTCAACAGGTCTTCGATGGCGGTGCTAGTGCCGATCTTTTGTGTCGCGATGGATTGTCGCCTGGTGAAAGGGCGGAGCCTTGAGCTATATAACCTGCGACCAAAGTGGGAACGAACGCTCTGGACCTTCGGTAATAGGTTCATCCAGTGTGGCTCTGGACCTTCGGTAATAGGTTCATCCAGTGGCTCTGAGCCTTGGGTATCAGGCTCATCCAGACGCTCGGCGCTATGAACTCTTAACGTTTGATTCCTTGCTCTTCTTTTTGTAAATAAGTGTCTTAGTTTCTTGCCATTAAATCTGCTTGTTTTTGTAATCTCCAACTTCGAAGCTTCAGACTGTTCCTCATCCCGGACACGCTACCTCGAGCCGCAACAACACTCAGTTGAAATCACAAAGTCTGGCAAAGCCCTACCGAGCCTTACTTGGCACACTGTGCGCAGAAAAGGATCATTCACATCGCGCAAAAACAGGAATCCATTTACCAATTGCTTCGCAAATAAATGTCCAAGCCCGAGTCCTCCATCCCTTACTCTTCTGAATAAATTGGTTCGCGTACACCTCTCCCGTTTCGAGGCCCACACAAAAACAGCAAAAATGCGATGTACCTTTTGTACATTAATTCGCGAACAATGCATCACTTGCATCACATCCCACAGTTTGCTGATGAAAAACAGACTGCACACTGTGGCTCTCGCAAATATAGATAGGACGCTTTCCATTTTTCAGCCTTTTCGCGTGTTTCTTGCACCTGCCGTGTCCAATACGGTTCGCTGTCGCGGTAATTTTCCAGCGGGACACCCAAGTATTTCACAGGGGTCGTGTGCCAGGTCACGTTAGCAAAATTTTCCGGTGTCACTGGCCACTGTCCATGCCAGAACCCCACACACTTCCCCCGGTTAACCCTGCTCCCCGTCAGAATGCTGAATCGCTTTACACCGTTGACCGCGTTACGAATGCTATCGTGACTCACGCCAAAAACAGCAACATCATCTGCATATGCTAGGATCTTGACTTCAGCCGTCTGTAGCCGAAATCCTTGAACAGCATTATTTCTTATAATGTGCTTACACAAAGTTTCTATATAGATACAAAATAAAAGAGGGCTGAGGGGGCAACCCTGGCGAACAGAACGCTGAACGTTAATGGGGGCCCCAAACGATTTATTAACAATTAACCTGGTAGTGCAATTTCTGTACGCCAAGGCCACACCCTCAGTGATAATAGTGCCTAAATTAACATGATGAAGGATAGAAAACAATATTTCATGCGCAACACAGTCAAAAGCTTTTTCTAAATCTAGTTGGAGAACTGCCACACGAGCGCCAATGGCGTCACAGCACTCCAACACACTTCTTGCTTTGTGGATATTATAAGCAATAGACCGCCCCTTGATGCCACACGTTTGATGAGGGCCAACGATTTCTTTAATTATCATCTGAAGTCTGGCAGCTAGCACTTTCATAAAAATTTTGTAATCGACCTTCATCAGCGAAATGGGCCTGTATGCTGTAACCAGTTTAAGTTTCTGCGCGTCATCTGTTTTAGGAATAAGTACTGTGTGGGACGTAGCGTAGGATGGAGGCAGAGCATTACGATTGTAGGCTTCGTTAAATAAAGAAGTCAGCAAAGGGGTAATTCACTCTAAAACACTTTATAAGAAACAGCACTTAAACCATCCGGGCCTGGAAACTTTCCAGGGTTTAAGTTTTTTATCGCGCGTTCGACTCCTTGCTGCGTAATCTGCTGCTCTAATATTTCCTTTTGCTCGTCATCCAGCCGTGGCATATCTTCCAAAAACTCGGCTCTAAATGCATTCGAGTCGACTTCATGTTGCGCAAAGATTGTCTGAAAGTGCTCAAAGAAGGCCAGCTGTATGCTATCGTTATCAGAGACTGAAGTGCCTGCCCATTCTACCTCGTGAATCTGGTTTCGTCGAGCGTGCGCCTTTTCCATTCCAAGCGCGCGCTTAGTGGGTGTTTCTCCCGCGACCAAATCTGCCGCTCGCGCCCGAACTAGCGCTCCCTGATACCGTTTTTCTGCGATAATTTCCAGCTTTTGCTTTGTTTTCTTGATGTCTTCCATGGTTGTTTGCATTCTTGAGCTAATAATTTTTCTAGCATAACTTTCAGCTGCCTTTCTTGTAAGCGTTCTTCGTGCCTTAGAACGGTGGACCGTTCTATAGCCTTCATTTTAAAGTCTTCTTTCGCTAGTTCCCACTGCAACCCGACTTCGTTTTTTTTCCCTCCCTCTGTATTTTTATTAATCTTTTCTACCACGAAATCAGTGAAAGTTTTCTCACTTAGCAGGTTAGAGTTTAGTTTCCTTAGGTCCCACGAAAAGCTGTTATTTCGCTTCTTCGATCCTACAGAGCACTCGACTACACAGTGATCAGAGTAGGAAACAGGCAAAAGATTGTACTTGTGACATTTCGGCAATAAATCAAGTGACATATAGATGCGGTCTAGGCGCGCATGACTGACACGTTGAAAGTGCGTGTACAGCACATCGCGTGCACCCTCTAAGCATTCGGCCACATCTTCCAAGGCGTATTCGTCTATCATTCGATTTAAAACCTCAGTACTTCTGTCCCTGAAGGCACGGGTGCTGCTCTTATCGCGAGCGCTCAAAACACAGTTAAAGTCACCCATGAAAACTATTTGTTTGTCGGAAAGAAGATACTGTTGCAGTTTCTCAAAAAACGTCGCCCTGTCTTCCACTACGTTTGGCGTATAAATGCATAGCACACGCCACTCAACGTTGCAGTACAAAAAATCGCATACTACGTAGCGGCCCGATTGACAAGAAAAATACGCCTGTATTTCGAGTCCCGGCAACTTTTTCACAAACAAAGCACACCCAGCAGAGTTGCCAATCGCATGGCTCACAATCGCATAGTACCTCGGCGTGAATCGTTGCACCATGCCTCCAGTCTCCATCTCCCTTTCCACTTTGGTTTCTTGAACGGTTAGAACATTATGTCTCGGTCAGTCAAAAGCCGGAGCACTTGACTCTGCTTTCGCTTCCCGCTCATGCCCCTTACCTTAAGCGTGGCGAAATTAAGGCACGACTCCGGATACATTTTGGTAGCGAAAGAAGAGGCCGGAAGCATGGTGCTTACCTTCCACGCCTAGCACTAAGCTAGACGCCGTCTTTTGCCCCTGAGTCATCGGGTGGACCAGGGTCACTCTGCTGCGGTGCCGGCTTATCGGCCGGCCGTCTTTCCGTCGCGACATTTGGCCGCGGCTTGAAAGGTGGTCGTCGTACTGGAGGTGCTTTTGCAGGCGGCTCCTCTGGGTTAGTCGCGGCCGCCTTGTCTTCTTCACTGTCGGTCTGTGCATGGGAGCGTTTTGCGGGGACGGAGACACTAGCTACAATAGTGTCATTTCGCGTCGTGGCCTCACAGTCCATTGGTTTCAGCGACTCGTCAAGCTGAGGGCTCCCACCCTCAGTTGACGCTCTTTCAGCTGTCTCAGGTGATACCGCTGCCGCAGTCTGTCTCCGCGCTGTCAGTCAGCTTGCTCTCTTCCCCCGTAGACACCGATGAATGCTTCGTCGCTGCCAGCCCTTCGTCACCTCCGGCACCCCTCGCAGCAGCTTCAGCCTCGTCTACGTCCATCAGCAGGTCTACCGACTCGTCCCTTGCCGTCGACCCTGTCGCCGCTGCGTAGGTCCGCACGCAGTCCGCCGCAACATGACCGTACCGTCTACATTGTGTATATCGCGGTACCTTGCAATCCCTGCGGACGTGGCTCTTCCCTCCACAGCGCAGACATTGCATTGGCCTTCCGGGCACGACAACGAGAGCCAGCTCTCCCGCGACTCGGATTTGGTGCGGTAGGTCGTCCACTTTCATGCCAGCTTTCAGCTTCATGAGCACGGCTCTTGTAGTCGACCCTTTCTGGTGGAAACCTTGAACCCGCCAGCGCACCCGAGTAACTTCGGTAACTGTTCCGAATGCCGCGAGGGCCGTCCTTATGTCTTCGTCTGCCACGCCATGCAACATCCAATGCAGTCGCAGTCTCACCTGTTGGTCTTCTGGGTTGATAATGATGCACCGACGGTCTTTCACCTGAACCTCCTTAAAAGCGAGAAGGCGCTTCGTTGCCTCCGCGCTACTGAGAGTCACCGCCCAGACGTGGTTCACCTGATACGCCCCCAAAGCTACCACGTCGTTGAGCGTACCAGTCTCGACCAAGGCTTCACGAAACTCTTCGACCCGAAAGGGCCTCGCACGCACGTCATCATGCAAGAAAACCGTGTTTAACACAACACGCCCGGTGGGCAGCTGCGGCAAAATAATCTGGTAGTCGTTATCATCTTTTACATCCAGCCTGTTTCCGCGGCCGGCAAGGGCCGCTGTCGCCGCTCCGTGGGAGCTCATGATCCTGCGTCCGTCACGCTCGGTGGCCGGAAGTAGAATGCGGCCATCCTGACGGAACGGTGCAGTAGTGAAACGAAAGCAGCGCCAAAGCTTCGTTTCGTATGCCGATTTAAAAAAAAAAAGAAGGGCAAGCAACCCCTGTCAGAAGTGGGATTCCAACCCACGCCCGGAAGACCGGACTGCGACCTGAACGCAGCGGCTTGGACCGCTAGGCCATCCTGACTTTTTTTTTTCTCTATTGCATGAATGGATACATCAGTAAAATATCGTAGTTGTCATGCCCCTTGGCAGACAACCGTGTCTAATGGACTTTCATTAACACAACTTGGTCCATCAGACTCAATACATCATCCACGTAATCTTGTTGCTTCAAGACTTCTCTTAATTTATACACATGTTCCACAAAATAATGACATACCGATCGTGCGTCCAAGTCACTATGTCTAACAGCCATTCTACTCCTGCAAATGCTGTGAAGGCTCAATAACATAATCTGGTCATACTGTGCAACACCACTTTCAGTGGTCAGGTACCGAATTCCGCGCGGTGTCAATGGCAAGTCCTTTTTTAGGGTTCTTTGCAAAACATCCCAGTAGAATACCGCTTCCCAACAATCCAGGACACATGTTCTACCGTCTCCGGTTTTCTACACAGGAGACGGTTCGATACCCAAGGAACAAAAAGGCCCTTTTCCTCTAGCCATGTTTTTACTGGTAGGGTTACGGTATGTAATTTGAAAAAAGAATGTTTTGACGCCAGGTGCAACAGTCATCTTCTTAACTCGCCTGAGAACGTATTTCCCAGGGCCTTCGCAGTATAAGGTTCTGTACAGTGGCGCTGGGAACAACTGTTCAATGAGATCCTTGTATAATCGCTTCGGCGTTACAGTCGCTAAATACTCTAGAGAGAACCGCGCTTGCAAAAACCTGAACGACCAGACAACCCCTCGCAGGATGCGAGACACTGTGTACCGCCGAGCACTGCAAGAAGAGAATGATTTCTGGAAGTGCACTGGATAACATGATTTGTGTGAATGTTCGCAGAAAGGAGTCATTTTTGTCACGCAGGAAACAAAACCTTAAAACAACCTGCCGCACATAGAGATGCATTAGAGACAGTCCCCCGACCTTTACTCTCCGGAAGAGATTATTTTTGCGAATTTGTTCCCAATTAGACGCCCAAATGAAAACCGCAAAAACCCGATGAAACCTTTGGATATTGGTTCGTGCACAATATAATACTTGAAGTAAATACATGATCTTTGCCACAATAAAGGTGTTACATACAGTTGCACGCGCGAAAATAGAAAGATTACGGCCCATCCATCCCTTGGTCCGGTCACGCATTTCTTCCGCTTTATCATTCCAGTAATTGGTATTCTTCCCATATTTGTCCAGCGGGACTCCCAAATAAACCCCGGGAGTTGTAGCCCATCGAACCCCGCAGAACGATTCTGGTTCCAAGTCCCATTGCCCATGCCAGACTCCGAGACATTTATCTAGATTAACAGCGCTACCAGTTTGCCTGCAAAACCTTTCGGTTACTTGTAACACTTCTACAATACTTTGACGGTCTTCACAAAAGAGGGCCACATCATCTGCATATGCCAGTATTCTCACCTCACAGGCTCCCAACCTAAAACCTCGGATGTGCTCGCTCGCAGTTATCATCGTACAAAAAGGCTCCAAATAAATTGCAAAAAGTAGAGGGGACAGTGGACATCCTTGTCGAACAGATGCCCTCACATCAATTCTTTCAGATAATATTTTGTTTACAAAAAGGCGTGTCGAGCAACATGCATAAGCCATTTTTACCCCTTTGAGAACAACCGAGCCAAAACCAATGTGTTCCAACAAACAATAGAGTATTTCATGAGATACCGGACCAAATGCTTTTTCAAAGTCAATTTGAACCATAGCCACTTTCTTATTTAAAGCATCGCAGCACTCGAGCCCGCTGCGTGCAACATGAATATTTTTAAATATGCTTCTTGTTTTTATTCCACACGTTTGATAAGGTCCTACAATATCCTTTATGACGTATTGCAATCGCTTAGCTAACACTTTCATCAGAATTTTATAATCAACGTTTGTTAACGTGATCGGTCTATAGCTTGTTACTTCTACCAGCTTGGCTGGGTCATCTGTCTTCGGAATTAAGACCGTATGAGCATTGCTAAACGAAGGTGGCAGCCTACCGACCTCAAAACACTCTTTGAAAAGCTTAAGAGCATAGCGGCAAAGTCATATTTAAAGCTCTTATAAAAGGCCGCAGCAAACCGTCAGGCCCCGGCGACTTTCCGGCATCATTCAATTCATCAATTGCTGTCTCTATTTCCTTAATACTTATTTCGCTCTCTAGTTCTTCAGTAATCTCATTTCCTAATATTGACATAAGTGGCAAAAAGTTTTCCCGAAACCCTTCTTCACTTGGTGCTTTGCGTGCAAACAGCTCACGGTACTGTTCCACGAATGCACTCGAAATTCCACTTTGTTCACTGAGGATTTGTCCTTTGTATTCGATAACTGATATCTCGTTTGACCGCGCGTATCGCTTTTCATCTGAGAGCGCGCGTTTTGTTGGCACTTCACCAGTCAGCCACTTTTCCGTGAGTGCTCTTATCGCTGCCCCTCTGTACTTCTGAGCATCTAAAGCTTCTAGCCTAACTTTGACGCCTTTTATATCATGCATGAACATGCCCGGCGTTTTTTCCTCTTCGCGCCCTAAATTCGTCAAAAGCCCACGCAGTTGCTTTTCTTCTTTTTTTTCCTCATATTTTCTTATAGCTGAACGCTCAATGGCATGGATTTTCACCTCCTGCTGAAAGCGTTCCCAAGATTCAATACATCCTGTTTCACTATTATTAAACATATCCATGATTTCTCTAACTTTCCTTAAAAATATGTCGTCTTCTATAAGTCTTGAGTTTAGTTTCCACATATCCCAGTTCATTTTTGCTTTACGCTGTTTCCTTCCTCCCAAAGTTACCGTAACTAGGCAGTGGTCACTAAATGACACTTGCCTCACTTCATACTGCTCACAGGAAGGTGAAAACTGCGGCGACACATATATTCTGTCCAGTCGTGCGTGGCTACTACCTTGAAAATGCGTAAAATGCACGTGATTCTGACTCTTCGCCAGGCCTATTACATCCTCCAAGCTGCACTCGTTGAGGACAGTCTTCAAGAAGTCAACACGTGGGTCTTTTACATCCTTTACATTTGAACAATCTTGAGGGTCCAAAACGCAATTGAAGTCTCCCAATAGTATGAGCACTCGACTGCAATCAAGGAACGAGGCTAACTGTTCAAAAAAACCGCGCCGTTCCTTTTGTATCGTGGGAGCATACAGGACAACAACCCTCAACGCGAATGTTTCATATGTGAAGTCACACACGATAAACCGCCCCCTTGCACAAGTTATTATTTGTTCCTCCACTATGCCTATGTTTTTCCTCAGGAAAAGACAGCATCCCGCCGACAAACCAGCCGCATGGCTTACACAAACATTGAAATGCGAACGAAAACCAAGCACCATGTTATCTGTTTGCTGCTCATCCTCAACTTTTGTTTCTTGAATAGCCGCGATATCTAGATCTAACTCCCCGAACAGTCGGTTCAACTGCACTTGCTTACGCTTCGAGGCAAGCCCTCGTACGTTCAGAGTGCCAACTTTTAGCGGTTTCTTCAAATAAGCCATAGCGTGCACACAGCAAACAAACAACAGTGACTAAGGCTCACTGCTTCGGCCTCTCGTCGCGAGTTAGCGACGAGGACCGCGACAAGGCTAACTTGCCTTTCTTGGCTCCCTCCCCTCTCCAATGCCTTTCTAGCCGACGAAGTTCTCGTTCCGTAGCCGGTGCCTTTTCGTAGTCACGAGGTCGCTTAATGGAAGCGACTGTCGCATCCATCGGCGCCTCGGAGTCGTGGTCGCCTGAAGTGCTCTCCCTCGTTGGCTCTTCTGGCGCCGCAGCAGCATCCGCCTTCTTGCCAGTCGTTTCTGCAGCGGGGTCACCTTGTGACTTCTCGTCGCCAGCGGGCAGCTCCGGCTGCTGGGAAGCAGGGCCGTCGCTGAGTCCCGAAGGGGACGGGGCTCCGGCGTTCTCCAGTTCCTCCTGGTCCATGAGCAGCTCGCTGCCGTCGTCTTGCGGCGGAGCAGTACCCGTGGCCACACGCGCATACGTGCGAACGCACCCTTCCCGTTCGTGTCCGAAGGCGTGACACAAACTGCATCTTGGCGTGCGGCAGTCCCGTCGAATATGTCCCGTCCTTTTGCACCGTAGGCATATTGGTGGCCGTCCAGGCACCACCACCAACACTTGTCCTCCGTAGAACTTGAGCATGTGGGGCAAATCATCGATAGAGAGCCCCTCCTTCAGAACCATACGCACCAGACGGGTGGTCGATTCGACGTCTTCGAACCCGGGACTGTTCCACTGCTCGCGGTTGACGTCTGTCACATCTCCAAATTCTTCAAAAGCCTTCTGCACAGATTCATTCGACACGTAGAAGGGCACCCAGTGCACCCTGAAGGCCAACTCACGTTTGTTGGGGTCTATGACCGCACAATAGTGTTTTTTCACTTCAAGTGCTCCTTCTTTCAGCAGTCGTTCCTTCGCTTCCGCAGTTTTCAGCTTCAACATCCACACATGCGACATTTGAAAGGCCCCAATGCCAGCCACGAAAGGTAGAACACCGGCAGTTTCCAAAGGCTCACGAAAATCCTGTATGCGATAAGGCCGCCCGGCAATATCGCAGTGAAGGAAAACCGCTGTCTTCATTGCGTCTCCCGAAGGCAGCGTAGGCAAAACTAAGCGATAGCCTACTGGTGGGCGTCGCTCACCGAAACCTCGGCCAGACATGACCGATAACGAAGCGCGCTCAGAGCTTCCCATCACACGACCGTCTCCCACGGAAGCCGGAAGTGGAATGGACCGCTCGGCCATCCTGACGGAACGGTGCACCAGTGAAACGAAAGCAGCGCGAAAGGTTCGTTTCGTACGACGATTTAAAAAAAAAGAAGGGCAAGCAACCTCTGTCAGAAGTGGGATTCGAACCCACGCCCGGAAGACCGCACTGCGACCTGAACGCAGCGCCTTGGACCGCTCGGCCATCCTGACGGAACGGTGCAGCAGTGAAACGAAAGCAGCGCCAAAGCTTCGTTTCGTATGCCGATTTAAAAGAAAAGAAGGGCAAGCAACCTCTGTCAGAAGTGGGATTCGAACCCACGCCCGGAAGATCGGACTGCGACCTGAACGCAGTGCCTTGGACCGCTCGGCCATATTTTTTTTTCCGTATTGCCAGTCTCCGACAGTGAGCAGTAATACAGGACGATACACTAAAACAAAAACAGAAAGAAACAAAAAATGCAATAGCAGTCAGTTTTGCACTGACATTGTCGCATTAAAATTTCTTCAGCGCTGTCAAGGCTTCTACTCTCGGCAACCACTGTGGTACACACTCAAGCGATTTCTAAACTTCAACAAATCTGGATATAATCTCGCGAAAATACATCCGTGCGGGCCTCGCGTCCTGATCACAATGGAAACCGGCCATGAGAGAACCCCATACAGAGTGGAGGCCAGCCAGCATTATGAGGTCAAATGGAATCCCGTCTTCATTATTTACTGCTAGGTATCTAATGCCGTGAGGGTCCAATGGGAAATCTTTTTTGACCGTTCTCTGTAGAACATCCCAAAAGTACACACCTTCCCAGCAATGCAGAAAAACATGGTCTATAGTTTCGGGCTGTTTGCATATCAGACAGTCAGCTCCCCACGGTAAGAAAAAACCCCGTTGCTCTAGAAATTTCTTTACTGGCAGTGTTTCCGTACGTAGCTTGAAGAAAAAGGATTTCATGCCAGGTGTCACCTGCATTCTCTTTACCCTTTTTAAAACATTCTGACCGGGCTGTCCACTATGCAGGGCTCGGTACAATGGTTCTGGAAGAATGTTGTCACATACATCTTTGAAGAGTGTTGTTCTTTTCACTGAAAAAAGATAACCATTTGAAAAACGCGTCGACAAAAACCGTATACTAGTCACCACCTCTTTGAAAAACCCTGAAATGGGTCCGAGCATCCCATTTGTGCCAACAACAAAACTAGGCAGCGCACATCTTAATCTAACTTGGCACACTGTGCGCAAAAAAGGATCGCTTGTGTCACGAAAAAACACAAACCTATTTACAAGTTGTCGCACAAAGAGATGCGACAGACTGAGACCACCATCCTTCACCCTTCTGAACAAATTCGTTCGGCTACACATTTACCATTGCGATGCCAGTATAAAGGTGGCGAACACTCTGTGCAGCCTTTGCACAATCAGCCGCGAGCAGTGCAGTACGTGCATCAGATACCATAGCTTACTTACAAAAAAAAGGTTACACACCGTGGCCCTGGCAAAGAACGATAGAGGAACCCCCTTCCACCTGTCTGCTTTTTCTCGCGTTTCCTGAAGCTGGCTTAACCAGAGGTCGTCATTGTTTTTGTAGAATTCCAATGGGACACGGGATGGGTCCGAGCATCCCATTTGTGCCAACAACAAAACTAGGCAGCGCACATCTTAATCTAACTTGGCACACTGTGCGCAAAAAAGGATCGCTTGTGTCACGAAAAAACACGAACCTATTTACAAGTTGTCGCACAAAGAGATGCGACAGACTGAGACCACCATCCTTCACCCTTCTGAACAAATTCGTTCGGCTACACATTTACCATTGCGATGCCAATATAAAGGTGGCGAACACTCTGTGCAGCCTTTGCACAATCAGCCGCGAGCAGTGCAGTACGTGCATCAGATACCATAGCTTACTTACAAAAAAAAAGGTTACACACCGTGGCCCTGGCAAAGAACGATAGAGGAACCCCCTTCCACCTGTCTGCTTTTTCTCGCGTTTCCTGAAGCTGGCTTAACCAGAGGTCGTCATTGTTTTTGTAGAATTCCAATGGGACACCCAGGTACTTCGCTGGGGTGTTCACCCACGTCACGCCAGCGAATGTGTCTGGGGTTGTCGGCCATTCTCCATGCCAGAATCCCAGGCATTTGCCCCAGTTAATTAAACTGCCCGTGAGATCCCGGAAACACTTCACTACTTCAACCGTTGCTGTAATACTTCCTTGGTGGACGCAGCATATGGCGACATCGTCGGCATATGCTAAGAGCTTTACTTCAGACGCTTGCAGTTGAAACCCACGAATTGAATCATTCTGAATGATAACCAAGCATAGCGTTTCAATGTACAGACAAAATAAAAGTGGGCTGAGGGGGCAGCCCTGGCGCACCGAACGCTGCACCGTAATGGGGGCCCCCAATGAGGTCTGATGAGAACCTACTATCACATTCATTACTCTTTGTAACCGCCTTGCTAGCACCTTCATGAATATCTTGTAGTCCACGTTCCTAAGTGAAATTGGCCTGTAGGCTGTAACATGCTTTAACTTTTCACTATCTTTCGTTTTCGGAATTAGGCCAGTGTAAGATACGCCAAAGGAAGGAGGTAGTGCTTTTAATTCATATTTGTCATTAAAGAGTACCGTTAGCAAAGGGGAAATGTCTTGCTTAAAGGCTTTATAGAAAGCCGCACTTAAACCGTCTGGTTCAGGCGACTTACCCGAGTTTAAATTTTCTATTGCTGTTTGCACTTCGGATTCAGTAATTACGCCTCTAATCTCTGTTTCTGTTAGTCATCTAATTTTGCCATCGCTCCTAGAAACCTTCCCTTGAATGTGTCGATGTCTACGTCGTGTTTTGCGAAAAGCGCCGGATAGTATTCAGCAAAAGCTTGCTTTATATGCGTTTCGCCATCTGCTACGACACCTCCCCATTCAATTTTAACAATCCTATTGCGCTCAGCCCGTGCTTTTTCCATGCCCAATGCTCGTTTTGTTGGTGTTTCACCGAAAACCGCCTCTTCGGCTCTCGCACGCACCAGCGCACCGCGATAACGCTCTTGTTCCATAACTTCAAGCTTTTGTTTAATTTTCTTTACGTCATCCAGGAGCTTACCAGGAGCTTTACTCTCCTGCTCAATTAGTTTCCGCAGCAGTTCTCTTAAATCCTTTTCCTCTATTTTTTCCTCTTTTTTCAAGCAGCTAGTCTTTTCAATTGCGTATATTTTAATTTGCTGCTTACATAGTTCCCACTGCTCCCATAACTTTTGTCTTGAATTTGGCTCTACTTTGCCAATTTCTTCTTTTATATTGTCACAAAAACGTTCACACTTTAACAGCTTATCACTAAATTTCCAAAAGTCCCAATTAAAAGCATTGTCCCGGTTTGCTGTTCCTATCCTACACTGTACCAAACAGTGGTCCGAGAAGGACACAGGTTCAACCTTGTAATTGTTGCATTTTGGCAGCAGGTCTACCGCCATATAAATACGGTCTAGACGTGCGTGACTCGTCCGCTGAAAGTGCGTGAATTTCACATCCCGCTCACCCTCTAAACAGTCAGCCACATCTTCAATATTCCATTTTTCCACTAACTCGGACTTTCTTTCGGTACTTCTGTCTCTGAATATTCTATCCCTTGTTTTGTCCGCGCAGCCAAGACACAGTTGAAATCACCCATGACGATCATTTTTTGCCTTTCGACAGTGAAGTATTCCTCAACTTTTCCAAAAAAGGCTGCCTTCTCGTCAACTTTGTTAGGTGCGTAAAGGCAGATTATTCTCCACTCCACATTCATGTAAGCATAATCAAGCACAATAAATCGTCCATGAGAACATGTTGCATAAGCCTGAACAACCAGGCCCGGCAGCTTTTTGCCGAAGAGCACACACCCAGCCGACGTTCCAACTGCATGAGCCACTACTGCGTAATACCTACACGTGAAACGCTGCACCATGCTCCCGGTCTCTTCCTCCCCGTCTACTTTAGTTTCTTGTACCGCCAACAGGTCAATGTCATAGTCTGTTATAAGTCGATATACTTGACTCTGTTTTCTTTTCCCCGCCAACCCCCTTGCATTAAGTGTGGCTATTTTCAGAAAACATAGCGGAGCCATTTCGACAAAAAGGTGTAGAGACTGAGAGCATGGCGCTTTCCTCTCGCGTCCAGCGTATCGCTAGACGCTTTGTGTGACGCCAGGGTCTTCAGGTCGGTCGCCGTGGCCTTGCCGCAAAGGTGAACTTGCGGCCACTCGTCTTTCAGATGAAACGTTGGGGCGCGGCTTGAATGCAGGCCTCCGGGCCTGCGCAGCTTTCGTTGGAGGCTCCTCTGCACTGGTGGTAGTCTCGTTGGTCCCTTCGTTGAGAGTCAGATTGTGAGGGCGCTTGACGGGAGCACTAACGGTCGCCATGCGGCCGTCGCCGTCATCCCTGCCCTCGTCGCTGCACATAGGTTCGGGCACCTCGGTTTTTGAAGCACCTGCAGATTCGCCGTCCCCTGCCGTTTCGGTCTCCGCGGCGCCTGGAAGTTCAGGCTCCTTCCCTTGGTCGCTGGGCGTCTCGGTGTCCTCCACGGAAGCAGGTGAGGAGACGGTGGCTGCTGCTACCTTCTCCGCTCCCCCTGCCCCCTTAGCCGCCTCCTCAGCTTCAGCGGCATCCATTTGCAGCTCCGCCTTTTCGTCCTCCAACGCGACTCCCGTGGCCGATGCGTAGGTGCGAATGCAGTCAGCCTCACCATGACCGAATCACTTACAATTCTGACAGCGAGGAATTTTGCATTCCCGCCGTACGTGTCCAGTGCCGCGGCAGCGCAGACATTGCATTGGCCTACCAGGCACAACCACAAGCGCAAGCTCTCCCGCCACCCTCAGCTGATGAGGAATGTCTTCGACTGTTACGCCTGGCTTCATCTTCAATAAAACAGTCCTTGTAGTAGAGGCCTTTTCAGTCATTCCTTGAACTCGCCACCGTTCGCGGGTCACTGCGGTGATCTTTCCGAACGCTGCAAATGCCGTTCTGATGTCCTCGTCATCGACGACGGGCAGCATCCAATGCAGCCGTAGTTTGACGTGCTGGTCCTCAGGGTCGATGATCATGCACCGGCCCCCTTTCACTTGCATTTCCTTCACGGCGAGCAGCCACTTGGTTGCCTCGGGGGTGCTGAGGGTCACCGCCCATAAGTGGTTAACCTGGTACGCCCCCACCGCTATCACGTCAGGGAGAGTTGCGTTCTTGACCAGGGCATCACGGAAGTCTTCGACTTTGAAAGGCCGCCGTCGCACATCGCCATGAAGAAAAACAGTATGTATTTAACGCCACCCGTCCGGTAGGCAAAGTTGGCAAAAGAACCTGGTACTCGTTATCAGCAGTTTCAGCAATCCTGTTTCCGCGGCCGGCACGGGCCGCAATCGCTGCTCCAGTGGAGCCCATTCTACAAGCGTCCGTCACGCTCGGTGGCCGGAAGTAGAATGCTCGGCCATCCTGACGGAACGGTGCAGCAGTGAAACGAAAGCAGCGCCAAAGCTTCGTTTCGTATGCCGATTTAAAACAAAGAAGGGCAAGCAACCTCTGTTAGAAGTGGGATTCGAACCCACGCCCGGAAGACCGGACTGCGACCTGAACGCAGCGCCTTGGACCGCTCGGCCATTCTGCCGGAACGGTGTGGAAGAGAAACGAAAGCAGCACCAAAGCTTCCTTTCGTGCGCTGATTAAAAAAAAAAAATGGAAATTACTGCTGTACTAGGTACATGGCATACTGCGCACTATGCGTGCGATACTAAGGCCAGTATTCGCATTGAACCCCCTCGAATTTCATGCGTTTTCTTTTGCACACGTTCTCATTTGCAGTAGATGTCACCGTCATCATAGACTTCGCTACATGATGTGCGAATACGGGGGAGAATGTAGTTAGCACGCGCTACGCTTATCATCCGTGTGCTGAACGGCATGAGAACCACCAGATGGACAGTAAGCCGGCATTCACGCATTGCAGGGCTTTAGTCCAGGATCACTGAGCGCCGGAAACCTTGCTCTTATGTTTATGCCCCGGGTTTACCTCGCAGTAGGGGAGCAGCGTGCAGCTTCTAGCTACATGAAATCCAAAAATGTCGCGGACATGTAATATTCTTGTTTGCCATCTGACGTCGCTATCGAGCTTGAGAGAATTACATTGGAAGCACTAATCCGCGCTTTCTATAATATTTAACAAAAACGCAGAGCTCCAGTGCTGCTATCTTTTTTTTTTTTCATTGATTCTTATGTGGCGATGCGCCTGTAGGGGCGATTCATTATGCACCCGCGAAATTCAGTTCTAGCGATTTACGTGTTGTCAATATTGTTTTTTTTTTCTTGTGTAATACTTGTGTTTATAACGTTAGAATTTCTTCGCAACGCTAAGTATAACATTATGTGTTCTTGAGACTTTGCGTGCTCTTTGAGGCAACTTACTTCGACGCCTATTTCTGCACCTCGCTGAAAACAATCTGAGACTATCATCGTCAGCTTGCGAAATTGGAGTAGTAAAACCTTTCTACCCGCGTCGTGTTAGTCGCATTTCAGGCAGCACTCTTCGCTTCTTCTTGATGTCGTGCTTCCATGTTCATCTACCGTTTTCCTGTTCGCTTATTTGCCTGTAAGCGGTGCTTTCGCGCCCTAAACAGCTGCATTAAAGTAGACAAAGACGTAATAAGGGAGTAATTATACTCATTAGCGTCCACTTATGCACAGCCATACGGCCGCTTCTGCTACAGTTTACTACATATCGACAAATCTTATTACAAAACTACTTCACCTTGGGAGGAATTCCCCTGAATCATTGGAATAACATCGCTCGCACTTCGAGTTGTTGATCAATTCTGCCTCGCCGCATAAGCTCGTTATAACGAATTTGAAGGGGCCCGGCGATTCCTTCGTAACAGCCGTAGCTTTGTTATAGCCCGTGTTGTCCGAGCTTCCAAGGCAAATTGTCATTATTTCGTTATATCCCTTTTTCGTTATAAACAGTTTCGTTATAGCGAGGTTCGACTGTACTTGCTGGGCGTCCTGGTTAGCGTAGTTGGTAGAACGACTGCCCCAGGATAGGCGCTGGCCCCGGCTGCAATCCCCGGACTGTGGCGACTCTTATTCATCTAAGAAGTTTCTGTAGAAGCTGTATACACCGTTTACACGGCGAGGAGGAAAAGAACCTCGAACTAGGCGCGCTCAGCACCGCTCCTCCTCTCTGGTATGCGCCGGCGCCAGGAGCACCAAGGCATAGTACCCAGAATACTTATGCGCTTGCAGTCTTTTGCGGGACGAAGTACTTGCGAAGCGTTTTACGTACAGGTATTGCCACGAATAGAGACTGAAGGTTGTCCGGCCACTACTGTGTTGTTGTTGGCTGTAGTAACAACTATTGAAAGCGGAAGAAATGATCTCCAGAACCGCGCTAAGTGCATCGGCAGCTGTGGCTTGTGTGTGGGTGCAGGCTGTTTCAGTTGAACCGCTTCACATGGGCGAAGACAAAGGGAGTATTTAGATTGCAAGCGTCAGCCAAAAGGGTTTCGTCGTATCGGCCGCGTCTCATTGATGCCCTGAAGGCTTTGTTAGTGGGGAACGGATGGTCAAAAACTTAAATTTGCAGAATGCACTCCTGGCAGCAAATGTTTACGGGACGGGAGTGAACGGGAAAAAAAAAATTATTTCGGTGCAGTCACGTAGGTCGATCGCCTGAAATTTTAGAAGGTATGAGAGGACATGCATGCTCGACCGCTGGTAATAACACAAGGCGACTGGGTAGCGAGGCAGCGCTATAGATTTTTTTTTCCCCGAGAACACCCACCCAGCTCATTTTTGCTGACATTAGTACGTGTGCATATGGCTATGTTAAAAACAGACATTCATTCGCACACAGGAATATATCAACACTAAATGTGCTAGAAAATAACCAGGCATGAAAGAAACTTTCACAGATCTAAACTGGCAGAAGTCATGGCATGAGAACTGACTACATGCCAGCAAAAAAAGAAAGCGAGTTTAGTGTTATGTACAGCGACCTCGTTTTGTTTTTCACATGTCAAAGCATCGTGTTTTTCATGAAACTTTGCATGCAAGATTTTTCCGTGCGCTTTTTCGTCACTTTAAAATTGTGCCACATTATTTAGCTCCCAAGAAGAGTGGACTAGAGCTCACTCGCCCTCATTGTCTGCCTCTGGTACATTTAAAAGAACACATGCAGTTGTATACCCTGCTTGGGGCCTAGATCTAGATCTCCGCTATTCGACGAGACAATTTATTCGTGGCCACAAGATTTTCCAGTCGTAGAGCGTTGGCAGGGGCGAAACAGCGCTTGTCACATATTCTCATCGACATTCACGAAACAAACTAATCGCCCTAGCTAATCGCACAACCAACTGAGGGTGTGCACACTGGGCGCACTCGACAAGTGAAGTGCGACTAACATCGCCTTTAAAACAGTCGCCAGGAAATCACTAACCTCTCAAGCTTCCCACAATATACCTAGCTGCTTCTGTATCTCGAGCTCGGTCAGATACCTTGGAAAGTAGCTTGACAGTTGCCCTGCATCCCTACCTCGACTGCCGTCACAACTACCGTTACATCTGAGACGTTTTACACCACCTAGCTTACGCGCAACTCGTCAGATTTTCTTGACGTGCCGTCAGCTGTCAGCACGATGGTGCAAGCGTCTGCGGCCTCATAATCATCCGAAGACTCAGCCATTTCCTGACCTAATGGCGTCACTGCTAAATAAAAAGCTTTTACCATCAGTCTGGAGTTTTAGAACCAACGAAAATAAATTCGGAAGCTTCGAAGTGCCGATTTTCGCCACCTGTGTCCTGTTTGGTCTGTCTACCCCGAATGCGATCACGCGTACTAGCGTGGAGTTGTTTTCCGGCCAAGACAATAGATGGAGCCACCTTCCCAAGAAGGTGGCGCTGTTGATAAAACGATCTGGCAGAATGCAAATAGCTCGGAATATGGGAAACGTAGGAGAGACTTACATGGAAAAGCACGAAAATAGAAAGGAGAAGGGGCGTAGAGATGCCGCGATAATGAAGCATAGAGCACTATGGGGACACAACAGGTATGAAGTACTGAGAATTAATTGGAAACGAATAATGGTGCCACGGCTTATACTTCTCGGAATGCGGTTTTTTGCATAATGACTGATAGAAGTTAAGTCGTGTCGAGAAACAAATGAGAGAGCTGCTGGCATGTTAGCACTAGGTGCCAACGACAAAATCACAAATGAAGCAGTTCAGGAGGACATCGGCTGGGCATCGCTGGAAACATGGGAAGCTCAGAGAGGGCAGTGTTTGCGTACATTTTTAATGCAACAAAGACCAATAAATAAATGAAAAAAAAAATATTATTTGAAATACGCTTGAGGAAATCGGACGACACCAGGCGGGTGTCCAAGGTATTTAAAGCACGATCACCCTCAACAGCCGGACTAAGCCCACTGCAGGGCAAAGGCCTCTCCCATGTCTATCCAATTAACCCTGTCCTGTGCCAGCGGCGGCAACCGTATCCCTGTGAACTTCTTAATCTCATCCACCCACCTAACTTTCTGCTGCCCCCTGCCACGCTTGCCTTCCCTTGGAATACAGTCCGTTAACCTTAACGACAGAAAGAGCGTTGACTCACAGTGGCGGAAAAAGGACTAGGAATATAAACACTAAATATGAAAGAAATAAGG
>NC_143014.1:210396812-210424312 GCF_055824585.1 Amblyomma mixtum
TAGCCACCGGCAGGTGGTTGCCTGTTTTTTTGTGCGCTGGCTGTTAGATGGACGGAGACTCATCCTCCACCCTTGATGTTCCAAGATACCAGAATGCGTCGGAACGACTGGTATGGGTTCTAGCGGGTCTTCTGCAGCACGGTTTGTTTGTCGTGAACCTGCGGTATCCACCGTGCTGTTCCCAGCCAGCCCAGCGTGTCCTGATGTCAAGAATAGAGAAGGGCTTACCTTTCTCTGAACTGGCCTGTGGTCCGTTTCTTTGTTGGCCGCAGTGGCGCACAATCTACAGGGCGTCCAGGCTAACTTTAGCCAAGGGTTAAAAGATAAAATATTTGAGGTAGACAAGGGACACCACTTACATATACCTACCTACCGGCTTGCGCATCATAATCAATTTTTTGTTTTGCAATTAATTGATTAGCAATTAAGGTAATTTTCCTAAACGCGTAAATACTTACTTAAGAGAGCAAATGTGAATAGCAAAGTTGGAGAGCACCTTCAGAAACCCCCCTTCCATTTATATGCGATAAAGAAAGCCTCACGTGTATCTTTTTTCGAGCTCCAAAGAAAGTTCGCGAAATAAAAAAAAAATCACGTGACTAGCGATTTCGCGCTACGACTGTGCTGCTCTCAATCCTGGCTTGAGTGAACGAAATCAGTTTCTGGTATGGCGTGACGACCACATTGTTCCGGCAGGCAGAAATATCGACGGTGGTTGCTCCGTCACGCTTGCAGACTGGCTTGCGCGGGCATCGCAACCACCGTCGACATATGATATCGGCCTGCCTGAGCAATGAGGTTGTCGCGCCTTGCCAGCAGCTGATTTCGTTCACTCAACCCAGGATTGAGAGCAGCACAATCGTGGCGCGTGAATGCGCTAGTCACGTTATTTTTTTTTGTATTTCGCGGCCTTCCTTTGGGGCTCGGAAAAAAACATACACGTGAGGCTTTCTTTATCGCAAATAACTAGAATGGGGGTTTCTGAAGGCGCTCTCCAACTTTGCTATTCCCATCTGTCGTCTAAAGTCAATATTTACGCACTTAGAAAAAACTATTTTAATTGGTAATAATTAATTGCTTAACAAAAATTGCCTATGATGCGCAAGCCGGTTGGTAGATGTATTTAAGTGGTTTCCCTGGCTTACCTAAAATATCTTATTTTTTAACCCTTGGCTAAAGTTAGCCTGGACACCCTGTAGATTAGCCGGTGGGCGGCGCGCGTCTGAGCTCTAGGAGAAGAGAACACGGCGGCCACGTGACGTTGTTCGAATGTGCCGTTCTCCGATCTGTCAGCTTCTGTGGTCTGATTCTCGGCAGAGAACGGGGTTCGTTCTGGCGGGACCCTTAGAGATCGGACGAGGGCAGTATGAAGGTCACATAGGACAGAGATTGCTCACTGCCTCGGCGTGACCGCCAAAGACTGCTCGGTCCGTTCTGCCTCGGTATGGCTGTTCATGCGATAGAGACACTGCTACATGTGTGCCGCACCAACTTCTTCTTGGTCTGCGGGTTCTTGACTACTTCCCTTCGTGCGCCGTGTGCAGCTACAGCGCGCAACATTCATCACAGCACGGCTCCAATGTTCTGACTGGGAGTCGAGTACCTCGGTGTCTACAGCCCAAGCAACTGCCCCGGCGGGAAACCGCCGAGCTGTGCTAGGAGTCACAGCAGTTCTTCGCCGCGGTACCTTCGAGGCAGCCTAGTAAAGGAGCGTGAGTTTGGCGCAAATCATTCTGGGAAGCGACAGCAGCTGTCTTAGCCTCCAGCAGAGATGCTTGGCATGCAGCTTCGACGCAGGAAAAACGGGGCGGCAGCTCGTCGTTCTTACCAACACTCTGCATCGAGGTGCTAGAGTTTATCCTGCAAGGTGACGAGGACATCAAACCAAGATCTTGCATTCATCATGATGATTGGCCTGCAGAAGGTTGGAGAAGCTATTGAACCCTCAGCTGTTGGTGAACGTTCGCAAGTGCTCGAAAGATACGGTACTTCTAGGCTTGGGACTTTGCTGGACAGCGTAGGCACTTTGTACGCGGAGTCCACGCCACTGGCGCAGCTGCCGCAGTCGCAGGGCTGATATTCGCAGCTGTAGCGGTGATGCTTTGTCCTTGAACCTACGTCGATAGCTAAGTATACGCAAAGGACGCCTTCTTGCAATCGGCAATCTAAGCTGCTAAAAATGGGAAACCAGCCGAACTAAATCCAGTCTTAGCCCTTCCAAAACTGCCAATCAGCGCCTAAGAGTTTTTTTTAATGGGCTGTACGTTCGCTGAGCAGAATTTTCTTTCTTGTCGATGCAGGCTGCTGCTAGTTGCGGGCCCTTTTTCCAGTCCATAGACATGCGGGAACTGATTGATAAAAGGACATGTGGAGTAGCATGCAGAACAGGAACACATGCACAGGAAGTAATTACGTGCGATAGACGCAGCCCCTATGCATCTTTTGTGCCTTCATACTCTCATCTGTACTTGGCCATTTGTGCGCAGCGAAGAAGTTATTTTGCATCTAAAAACTTTTCCGCCACTGAGCGTTGAAGACTTCTTGAACGACGGTCAGGTTGCGGCGGAGTGTTTATCTCGATCAAAAGGTCGGTTAGTCCAGCGACTCTTTTTATGCACCGTTAACCTAAAGAAAATTTTAGTGCCTTGAGCCTTTATGATTAGGGAAACTAAACTGCCGGGCTTCTAGCATGCAGCCTTGACTGTGCTCCACACGGGCTTCATTACCTTCACACTAACCGTTATGGAAATATGAACAAACAACAGATGCATTAATGTTCTACGGCGCGAACATCTAGTCCGGTCTACTGTGTGTTTTCGTCCGTGTTTTCTCGCGCTGTTGCATTTAATTTCTTATATCATAATCTGCAACGCCTTTTCTAGTGGGCTAACGAAACGAACCTAAAAAAAGTAAACAGTGCGGCCAGCACAAGGTTTTATTTCCCTCCGCTTCAGGTATTTAATCGCGCAGCAGGCTGGCATATAAGTCGAGATTTCAACGTGTGTCCTAGCACAACATCAGTGGGACAGAACGGTGTCATCATAAGCTGCGGTTCTGGCTCTGCTACCGCAACAATCGCCAGTCGACTGCGATAGAAGGCCTCATAGCTGCATAGGGGGCGGAGTTAGTGCTCGGAAGAAGCTATGTAAAGACAATTTGATTATTATTCTTTCGTTACTGCACTAGCACTCTGAGAAAAATGTCTTGTACAGTCAAGACAGGCAACAACATGAACAAATCTCGCTTATATAAAAGTTTCCAGAATGCCGTCCACTTGGAAACATCCGGACGACGCTGGCTTCTTTTCCTTCTTAGCTGAAATTATTTTTCCTTTTCGTATGACCGCGGAGAATAGGTTTTTCGGAGGAACCTCGAGACACAGAAGTCTCGAAATGAGCCTCCATACCATGCGGCCCTCACACCACGAAATGCAAAGCGATGGAGATCAGGAGAGCATCTTGAGCCTTCGACAGCTCTTGCTGAGCAGCTTTTTGTAAATTAGCTAGACCTCAGCGAAAATGCCTTGGTAGGTGACGTGAGCGTGCCGTTTTTCATTTGGCCAGGTATGCATGTGTGGATTGCGGCACCAGTTTTGACGCCTCGAGGAGTTCCTGAAGGTGCGACGCCGGCCACCTGCGATGGCTGTAGTGCAGGCGCCCTCGAGCAGCAGATTGTCCCAGAGATGCGTAAGAAGTCCGGCGCAAGTGGCTAACGCTGGACAAGTGCACCCAGAAGCTGAGCCGCAGCCACCGCGCTGAAGCGGCGCGAGAGCAGCCCCAGCTGCCGACACCATCGTGCTCCATCCCGTGCAGGCATCTAGAACTCATGTTCCAACGCCATGATCGGGTCTATGTCTATAAGGTCTTGGATGAGGCCGGTGGCTCACCTGCGCGCCAAGCTTATGCACTCGAATGTCGACGGTGGACGTGGTGAAGCTGGGTGCAAGGGATAATACCACCACGGGGTGTACGCGGAACTTTTGCCCTTTTCGCATCTCTGACGCGTCTCGTTGAAGTTCCCAGTAGAGTGCTGCTGATCGACTTTGTCTCCTACTGATGCTCTGGGCAAAACTTGCCACCGTCATCTGGACATAGTTGAAAAGAACAGACAGAAGTTCCTCGCCTGGTTTGCCGAGAGTTACTTTCTTGCTGGCTCGCTGGTGTAAGTTTTTGACGCCGAAGGTCGGGGCTCCCAGAGGGAACTCTCGATGGGAACAATGTTGGATGTCGGAACCCTTTCGTGCTGGAGGCAAGCCATGGCCCAGAAGGACGTGGTTTTCAGCTGCAGTGGTCGTCCAGTCGCACTGGCTGAGCGTCCGTTGCCGCCGCCACGTAGCAGCAGCGTTGCTTGGTTTATAAAGTGTTGGTTGTGCTGCAGGCGAGGAGGCCAGCGATTCTCGGCGTAAATTGAGCCGTCGCTGACCGCAGCCTGGTCACCAGTAAAAGCATGAAAGAGACGAGGACCTAGGCCCAAGTGGTCATCCCATCCGCTTTGGTCGACCATAGCAGTCAACACATATCGGCGATCGCGTAGAACACAGGTGGCTTCCAAGCTGGCGGATCTTGGGTGCTGGCCGTCACAACACGGATGACGCCTGAAGTGCAGTGAAGCTTTTGTCCGTCGGTGACATCCATGAAATCGCCGACGTCGCATTTCCTGGCGCACCAGATGTCAATCAATCAATCAATCACCTTTATTTCCTTTGAGAAGGAGGAGTGCGGGACTAAAAGCTCGGGGAGCTTGACGAGGTCCCGACCCCTTACTGGTTGGCAAACAGCAAGATGACGGCCAGTCATACATAAAAAATAAACAGACAATATCAAGGACACACTAAAAAAAGGCAAACGCAAATGAAACTCAAACAAAAATGCCGGTACAAATCAACAGAAGCTGTCGCGAACAAAATGAAATTATTTTAGTCTTGCAAAAAAACAAGTTGGCAAAAGTGTTTGACGATGTCGTTTTGGTTACAGGTGGGATCAAACTCCACACGGTTTAGTAAATTTAGCAATGAGGGCAACGTGTAAGATAATGATTGTTCATCGTAGGATGTCCTAGGGGTGGGCACGGACCATATATCTTTGTATCTGGTTTGACGATCACTTGTGTTCACCTGTAGTCTTGCAAGACGAATTGCATAATCCATATGAAATTTAACGAAAAGCTTTATAGCGTACAATCAACCTATAATTGTATAAACAAAACACAGGAAGAATATCAAACTTTGAAAAAAGAGGCTTCGTGGAGAAAGTGTAATGTACATCAGCAATATAACGCACTGCTCTCTTCTGCAGTAAATGTAGCCTGCGCAAATTGGTCACACCAGTTGTGCCCCACACCATGTTACAGTACTGCATAAGAGATAGCACTAAAGCATTGTAAAGCATAAGTTTCACTTTAGCAGGGATAAAGCGCCGCACACGCGCAATGGCACCAATGGCAGATGACAACTTAGATTGGAGGTAGTCGATATGCTCATTCCAGGTAAGATGCTTTGAAAAATGTACTCCAAGACTATTTACAGAGTCCACCATCTCTAGCTGTTGGGAGCCAAGAAACAAATCCATCTGTTCTGTCAACACTTTGCCTCTAGGCGTATACAAAATTACTTTTGTTTTAGTGGGATTTATTTTCAAACAATTCACCTCAGCCCAGACCTTTAAATCAGCCAGCGTCTTGTTGGCCTTGCTTTCAATATCTTTGCACAAACTGCCTGTAATAAACAGTGTTGTGTCATCAGCATAAGAAATAACCGAAGAATTTTCTGTGCAGTGTACAATGTCATTTACATAGATTAAAAATAAAAGTGGTCCTAAAATGCTTCCTTGCGGCACACCAACATTAACCGGTTTCATTGCAGAAACGACATTGTTGGCATCTACAAATTGCTTTCTGAAAGAAAGGTAAGATTTAAAAAGCGCATGTGCTATTCCCCGCACGCCGTAATTTTCTAATTTGTTGAGAAGGATAGAATGATTGATCAAATCAAATGCCTTAGAGAAATCAATGTATATACCTAATGCCATGTGCTTACGACTGAATGCATCTATAATAATTTCTTTTTGAGTGAGGAGGGCTGTTTCGGTAGAGCGGTGCTGTCGAAAACCATGCTGAAAGTCATGAAGCAGGTTGTGGCGATTAAAAAATGATAGTAATCTTTCGTGCATTATTTTCTCAATACCTTTTGAAAATACTGGAATGATTGAAATCGGCCGATAATTAGTTAGGTCAGTCTTATCACCGCGCTTAAAGACTGGAACAACGCGGGCAATTTGCATTTTCTTAGGGAATACACCCGTAGACAATATTATGTTATAGATATGGGTAAGGACCGGGCTGATAATATCGAGCACGTACTTTAAAGGGCGTATCTGGATACCATCGGCATCCAGTGACTTGCTATTTTTTGTGGCACGGATGCAGGAAAAAACTTCAAGTGATGTAGTTGGAGCAAGGAAAAGCGATGTTGCATTCCTTATAACTGGTAGAAACTGCAAACAGTTGTTCAGGCTGGGATCGTCGTACTGGGAAGGTTCTATGGTGAAAACTTCATTAAACATTTGTGGAATTGCGTTTCCGGAAAGTTGCTGTCCATTATAATATAAAACATCTGGAATACCTGAACTCGAGGTGGGATGCAATAACGTATTCAATTTGCGCCAAATTACATCACTTCGTTGATTGTCAGGGTTACTAAATATACCTAAAAAATAAGAATCTTTTGCTGCCCTAAGCTTATTTGTCAGGCTGTTCCTAAATTTTTTAAACTCCGTAAACAGCGTTGCATCTCGACTTTTCACAAAACGTGCATACAAGGCATGTTTATGTTTAATCATGTCAAGAAGCTCGGTAGATAGCCAAGGTTTCCGCGCTTTAGATGTGCTTGCAAGTTTCTTCAGTGGGAAGTGTGTATTATATAAAGTTTTGAAAATATTTACAAAAGATGAATAGGCAGAGTCACTATCTTGTGCTCCGTAAACGGTTTCCCAAGTTTGCTGGGCGATTGCACAGCGAAAAGCCTCAAGATGTGGTGAAGTAATAGACTGAACATAAACCGGTTTCTTCGTTTTCCGAGTTACACGAGGGGTTTTATTCACTAGCAAGATGATACCCAGATGGTCACTAATGTCAGTGTACACGGCATCAGCCTCCAAAGAATCGGTACTAATGTTTGAAATGAATACATCTAATAAAGAGGCGCTATCAACAGTCACACGCGTTGCAGTAGATATAGTGTTTAAGAAACCTGAACTTGTAATTAGAGACTGAAAATCTTTTTGTACCTGGGACGATGATAGCATGTTTATATTGACGTCGCCTCCTAAAGCAAGGTTCATTTTTTCTTCCGTTACATAAATAAAGAGCCTTTCAAGGAAAGCAAGAAAGCGGGTTGCATCACCTGACGGCGGTCTGTACACAACAGAGAACACATTTGTCCGGTTTTGCAATGTAAGCACCTCATAATCAGGAGTTGTATCAGTGAAATCGTGAACAAGTTCAGCAACTATATCTTCTTTGAGCATAAGCGCTACGCCTCCCCCTCGCTTATCTCGACGGCTACAGAAAAAGGATTGATAACCAGAAAGCTGGAACCTATGCGATGTGGGCGTTAGCCAAGTTTCGGTTAACATTATAGCAGTAATTGGTATTCCGAAGCTGTGGATTAACATTTCTAAATCGTCTGTCTTATTTGCTAGAGATCGCACATTTTGATGGAAGAAGGTCATTGCTGGTTTTTTGTCTGATATAAGCTGTTTTAGTTCAGAAGGCAGATAACCCATATCTAAAACAACGAAGTCCAACAAAAGTTTTCACATTTGTTTTTCCTACGTCATCTTTTGCAGATCGTCATAGTGGGCAATGGGAACAATGGCGCTGCCTTCCGATTTTCGGGTGAAGATCTTGCCATTTCGGCACCATGCAAATTTCCAGCCGAGTTCTTTCTTTTTGCTGTTTGCAGCACCAAACAAACGTTTCATGGCTGGACATAAGTGCTCATTGATGTAAATGGGAGTGCTGGGCTGCAATTCTATGTCAATGTCCTCGGTTGTCAGTCGTTTTTTTCGAGCTTTTTCTAGAAAACAGTCACGCTTAGCCCTGTGTGTGAACTGTACCACAATATTAGGGCTTTGGTCGTTGCCGGCAGTCCTAACCCGGTGGCAAGCTTCAACATCACCCTCCTCAAAGGGGGCATCAAGGGCCACTGCAAGTTTCCTTGTTATTTCGAGAGTGTTTTCCTTCTGCCCAAGAGGTACACCTTTGATTTCTGCGTTGAAACACCTCGTGTGCTGTTCATTTTGCAAGAGTCTTATTTCATGATCTTTTAGTTGTACAAGCAGGGCCTCTCTGTCCTTTTCCAGAGCCTTTACTGTGTTCTTTAGCTCTGAGTTCTCGTTTTTCAGCTCATTGACTGACGTTTTCATTTCCTCGTAATTCTCGTTCGCAAGTTCCAAGAACCCCTTCATTTCTCTGATTTCTTTTCTTATGTCTCTTTCAAGACATTCACGCAGTTCTTTAAATTCATTCTTCAATTCACGCTTAAGTTCTTCGAACAATTTGGCAAGCTCTTGCTTGCCTGACATTGCCAAGAAAATGAGAGCCAAACGAAAAAATAAGCGAACGTGATAGCAAGCCAAAGATGTTTAGAAGCACCGAAGTACAATAGAATAAACACTTGTGCAACACAAATGTGTGCTCTCGCCTGGCGAACTGCGAGCCAGAGGGTGTCACGAACGAGCAGCTTCTCGTGAGGTGCGCGATGCCGAAGCGCATGTGGTCCGTTGGTCGTTCCCCTCTGCTATACCGTTCGGCCCTGACGGGCGCCCTCAGAGTGACAGCCTGAGAGGTAGAGGCCGCCGACGGTGGCCGCTCTGCGAAGGGCACGTTAGAACAGCGGCACGCGGGAGCCGTCTTCTTTCACTCTGGCTAACACATTGACAAGTTCGCCTGCCGAAAGGGAATCTAGTGCACGTTATGAGGGTGAAGAAATTTTTGAAACCAAAAGCATACTGCAAGAAAAAATTACCGACGATTACGTTACTTCCTAATGCGAAATTTGAGCGCAGCAAATAAGCTGTTTCACCTTTTCGATAGATTGAGGCAAAGAAATCGAGCAACACATGTATGCGCTATCACAGAATTTTTTTTTTATTTTTCACACGTATTCCTTTAACAAAGACTCCACTAACAGTTCTTGACAGTCATGAAGGAAGCTTTGTGGTCGGAGAAATAGACTGATATATGTTCGACTTGGTACACCAATGCTTGATTCTCAAAGACGAGATCTATACAAGTGCCTCGCGAGGTTGTCACAGCCGTGGGACGCGTTACGAGCGAGAGGAACGGGATGTTCTCCCGCATAAGTGTTAGGAAATTGCTGTTTGTGTTTATGTCAACATTAAAGTCCCCCACTACTAACATCGGTGTGGATCGATGGACGGTTAATGCGAGTTGCAGGAAGTGCACGACGTCTTTCGTGAGTGCGGTAGGGGCGAAGTAGGCAGCTACTACCAGCAAGCCGTTGGGCAACTTTGCGGCGCACAGTTCGGCAACTTCATGTGACGTGCCAAACATTTCGACTGGTATTGCAGAGAGACCTGTGCGCAAGTAGATAGCGACTCCCGCCGCTCTGTTGTGGTCTCTGCGAGCACCACAGCAGTATAGGAAATCTATGATTTCGAGAGGCTCTTCGGGATCCATCCAGGTTTCAGCAAAGCAAAGTACAGAGGAATGGCGCAGAATGTGATCGTGGTGTACGTCCTTGGCATGTGCGGCAAGGGAGTGTACGTTAAGAATGTGGTTGTGAATGATGAATCAAGTGCTGCCAGCGAATGACGCGTCCATTGGCTGTCTGCGTGTGTTACTGATGTGTGGTTAACATGTTAAGCTTCGCCTGTAAGAGTGGAACGCGACAGCGTCTTGCAACGCTGCCAGGGAGTCCACAGAACGGCATCGCCAATTCGGCTGTACGCCTTGCTGGACGGTAAATTTATTTTTTGAGGAAAGGAAATGTATCTCTCTCGCATATCTGGGTGGACACCTGCACCTCGCCGTAAGGGAAAGGGGGAAGATGGGAGTGAACGAAGACGCCGTATTAGCTAGACGCGCCTTTGCTCATTCCAAACCATTCAGCTGGCATTACGGAGTGGCTAGCGTGCTCGTATCGCACTCCGGAGACCCTGGTTCGATTCCCCAACTCGACCAATTTCGTTCTCGGTTTTATTGATTTATGCGGTCTAACTAGAAAGGTTAATTAGGCTATTTCATATTTATATTATTGAATTTCTATCCATCGTGTTCTGTCATTAACCTGTCAATTGTTGGAACTGTCTAGGATGTTCGACACAACGTATATGAAACGAGCAACGTCTTACTGAGTGGGGAAGTGCGTGGTGGTGGAGGGAACGCGGCTTCGTACTTATCTGTTTTTTTCAGCAGCGTCTCCTTCCGCGGACGCTGTTGTCGCTGCGGCGCGCGTCTTTCTTTTCTTTTCTTCTGACCTCTTCATTCTCCTCTATATTAATTAGGCTAATTGATTAATTAAGCAATTAACTAAACTCAGTCCAATTTAGTTGCAGCATCACTATACGATCCCTTTGATTGGTTGCATGGTTACTAGCCAAAGTACAATTGGCCCCATTTGAAATTCGCGCACTGTGACGTCACGAGCATTTCGACCAATTGAAAAGCGTGACATTGGGGGCGGAGCTGGTTACGAGGCCGACGACGACGCGAAACCCAGGAACGGACGCCAAAGAGCTGCGCTCTAAAATAAATTACTCTTCTCTTCGTTATTGAGAGGGAGTGGTGCAGTATACCGTGGAAGATAAGTGCTATAGTATCAAGAGAAGATTTTAGCCCAAGCAATTGGGAGAAGATGAAAAAAAAAAAGAGGAGTAATACCGGAGGGGACACTTACGCTGCGCCTTGAAGGTATGACGCGCTATCGTTAATGCTTTAATACCCATATATGTGGGATTGGCCATTATCTAGATTCATAGATCACTGGGAATCCTCATACTACTTTTGGCGCAGTGCTGCAGCGGTTATGTGGTGCACCACTGCTTGCGATGGCAGGTGCTGCGACCGGTGGGGCATGTGCGACCCTGGTTGCTCATCCCGAGCAACCAATCACTACTGTAACTGCCACCTGGCACTGTGTTCCGCCTGCTTATAATCCGATGGCCAGGATGTGATCATGTAACTAGGTCACGTTACCTAGAAGGCCCACCTGTCAGCTGCGTGGACCACCTAAATTACTTCTATAGTGATTTTTATTCTGTCTGTTGGTAACATAACCAGGAGCCACCTGGTTCCATATCCAGTACCGGGGTGGTATATAAAGGAAGTTTTGTCCTGTGAAGGTGATGCGCTCACAGGCATGAAACCGACCTTAATGCTCCGCCTCGATATACGTTCACTTGTTGTGTGCTCACTGATAGAGTTGATGTAATATGCTATGTTCCCGTCACTGAGCATCGAGATGGTTGTGAACATAAAGAGCTCCGATCACGATTGTGGAGTCATGGACAATTCGGTTATGGCAGAGTTGGTGCAATATGTACTGTACGATGCGGAGGCAGTCGTTTGCTACAAGACCCTTTTTCCAAGCAGTTGAGCGCAGAAGAGCCGAGCAACAAAATGGGGAAAATTGAGTACCCAGTAGAAAACCTGTGGGTACCCGGTGGTACTGGAGATCGAACCCAGCACCTACCGAATGCAAGTCCCGGACGGGTGTGCTGTAAATACTGTCACACGGTGTATGGGACGTCTGTTGGTTTTTATCACGGCCTTTAAACATTTGGGCTATGCTTCAGTAGCGGCGTGCAGAGTGTCCTGGGCGATATTGCTGCAATCTCGTTTCAGCAACGCTTTTAGGCAAAGACGCAGGTGTGCTGAAAAGCGCAGGCCTTCGCGTCGAGAACAGGCCGCACACAGGAATCTATCGGGCTCAGTTCAGGGAAGTTTGCCGGCCACGCTTCCGTTTGAATGACGCGAGGCGCGTGAGGGAGACACGACTGCTGCTTCGTTTATTTGTGCGCTGGGGGGCCTTCTTGCTGCGGAGTCTAAGACTGCTCACAGAAATGGTGCTGGGTCCAAGGCAGCAAATGTGGCTCCGTAAGTTTGCGTAATGCATGTGTTAGTGTCGAAACTTGCTCCTTTTGGCACCAAAACAAGAGGATTGCAGTCAGTGCCCGATACCCAGGGCCAAACCAACATATCTGCCGGATGGAAGTGGCGGGAGACCATGCGACTAGCTGCATCAGGAAGATTTGCCGTCGGGGAAAGAACACAAGAGTTGTGGGGGTTGTGATGCGCCTCCAGCGTGAAAACTGTCTCAGAGGTGTAGACCGTCGTTATGTGGCATGGACGACGCCAGCAGCAACTGGCACATTTCGTGTCTTCCCTGTTTATTTCGTGGTCGATGTTAGCTAGCGCGTGACTTCTGAAAACTGAACACTATAATGAAATGCAGTCAGAACAGAAAACAAGAACTGAAGACATATTTGCAGAAATGATGAGAAGTAATCGGGCAAGGTGTGCAACAGGAATTATGGTGCACATGCTAGAAGGGGAGTGGGAATGAGGCTTTGTAAATTATGATTGGCTGGGTAACGGTATGGCACGCGGAGCAGCCTACAAGCCTTAAATGAATGAACACATTATATCCACAGTTGCTTACTACATTGATGCAGTAAGGCGCGAGTCAATGTCATTAGAGAGGTCAAGGCAACGAAACGCGTAATTATTCAAACGAAGCATTGCTGTTGCGGAGCATAACACAGCAACAGGCGCTGAAAGCATGGTGAAGAGGAAACGAAAAAAAGGTAGCTATAAAAAAATTGTGCCTACGAAGAATTTGCTTCTTTTTTTAGTGACTGTTTTCGGATTAGGGTTTATGTTCTACAAGCCAGCAGTGTGTGAACAGTAGGGATAGCTCTTGATTATTTTTGTAGCACTGCAGAGGAAAAATGGCGAATCTTCTCGTCTGCTTTCAGGGCGAACATAGGAGAGCGATATCTGTAGAGCAGCCCGGCCACGCCACTAAAAGTTCGTCTAGCTCCAGGCAACTTTGTAACCGTCACTAGAGGTGCCGCATTTTCGGAAGCGACCTTCCACCAGCCTAGATATTCTGAAAGCTTTGGCTTCGTCTGTGGTACGTAGTCTTTGGACAGTGGGAAAAAATTGGAGTGTTTTGTTACGCCAAACTGCGACAGAGACGAATTTTACCATGGGAAATTGCCTCGCATGAGGTATTGATGTTGGAACGAAAAAAAAAGGAATACTCTGAAACTTATTTCGTCTACTTGCTATGCGAAGAGCTGACACGGTATATGTACCTCGAGATTGGAAAAAAGGTTAATATCTGAGGAACCTACGACTATATGGCGATCTTGCCTTGGTAAGCAGGTCAGACGACGAGTTCCAAAGTGTGACCGAGTATGGGTGCCAGGAAAGTGCAGCGGCACGTCCGAAAATTAACCCGAAGAAAACTAAGGAAGATTGGAGACCTTTGGTGAAACAGCAACCATTCAAGATACCACACACTTTTGGAATAGAAATATTTATTTATCAAACAATCATGACAAATGCATATCACCAAAGAAAAACTAGCACTATCAGAAGGAGGTTCAGCATGTTTAGCTTGAATTTGAGTTCATATTTATGAAAAGCAGCCCACCAACATGCTTGAAAACGAATGTTCAACTATATGTCTTGTGTGAACCCATCCATGCGGTGTAAGGTTAGTGGCGAACAAAAATGCTCGCAATTCAACTAAGCCAACGCAGCGTGCGATGGAGATGAATATGTGAGAGGTGAAGTTTAGCGGATAGAAAAAATTGGGCAAACTCAAGTTGAGTGCTCTTGCGATATAAATACGATGAGGAAATGGAGAAGGGCATGACATGGAAAGCGTCGAATTGATAACGGGTAGTTCATTAGCGTGACGGAGTATATAGAAGGAAAACGCAGTCGGCGCCGGCAGGAAGTTAGATGGGAAGGCAAGCTCAGGAAATTTGCTGTGACAGCACGGATACGGCAGAAGCAAGAAATAAAGTAACGGACACATTTTGAGAGGACTTATCTGTGCCCCACACTCAACTCGGCTGACGATGGTGACGGCTCTCCCCGTAAAGCGTGTAGTGAGGCCTCCAATTTCCGGCTTTCTCCAGAAATGATGCAGCTGATTCTTCAGCTGGCAAGTATTTTATCTTTTTCACTGAAGCCTGCGTTTTCAGGCAGTGGACAAACGCTCTGACCACAATCCGTTTGTTGGGTGAACTTCTATACCCCCCAAGGAAGGAAATGAGCTGTGGAGATAGCATAACACGCATTTGGCTGTGGTTAGATCAGAATGGCGGTGGCGGTCGACCGTGAGCTGCTTAAACATGACTCGGAAGTTTTCAGATCCTAAACATTGTAATATAAAAGTGAATCCGCGATGGAGGTCTTTTGAGACACATCTATTCGCTTCTGGCGTACATTCACAAAATCACCTGCCCCGCGGAGTGAACAAAAAGTGAGAAAGCCGTGCCGAAAGGCGGTAAAACGGAAACATGGTATGTTACCATGTTTCCATATTACCAAATACTATATATTTTGTGTTTACAGTTTCTATGTATACTACATGCTCTTATCTTCGTACAATTTTAATCGCAGCTTTGTATTATTTCTGCTGTTATCCGTTGCCAAGAGAAAACAAGGGGTAAGAACCGTTGTCAAGCTGCTCGAGAAGCAGCTTTTTGTTCTTATCCTTGCATTTATTTCTGTATTGAAAGAAATGCTAAATAAATTGATTTGATTTGATTTGATTTGAACATGTAAACACATTAGTGTGACATTATTCTCTCGAAAGAAACCTTCGGCCCGATGGTGAGATTAGCCTTGCTATTCTCCACTCTTCTTCATGAAAGTACAGAACAAAAGCACTTTTAACGGCGCACAGAAGCGAACTCTATCCAACCTTTGATTTTAGTACAAATCGATTGACGGCTCTGTTAGGTATGAAGATTTTTCGATCGGAATAGACGGATTTATTACTGATAAAACTGCCTTTAAAAGTTCAATCTCCAGTCGATTAAAACTCGTGACGTCTACAACAAAAAAGAATCCTTGATCGCCATTTTGATGTGTATGGCGATGCAGCTCGGGCTCTCGATCTGCGACGAAAATAATTTGTCGACGCACCGTACTATACTTGCGAAATGAGCAAGGCAATGGCGACCACTGAATTTAATTTTTTGCCCTTTCCAGCTTATCCAAGCTTCAGTTTTAGTGAAATGATCATCTTTATCTTCAGAATGCGCTGATCTATTCACACAGGCCAGCTTCAATTTCTCCTCAGATTCCTTTTAAACATTGGGGTGCAATAGTGTTGGCCTTGTTTCTCTGATGTGCATTAGCTTCAGAGGCCGTTCTGTCTTGAGATCATTTTCATACCAGACTGTCTGCCAACTCCTGATACGCGATACGGGGTCAAGAAAAGGGGGCCCAGCCCGTTTCTCTCGCTCCTCCTCTCCCCCCGATATTCTCCGACATTGCCTGCTCTTTGCTCTGGGACCAAGCGTTTCACGCTTGTCACCAAAATGTTGGTAATGAGTGACACGTCGAAGGCCGTTCGCTACTTCCCTGTCTTTCTAGCGCTGAAGTGGCGGGGAAAAGAATTTTAAGGCGGAAGCCTTTAATGCCTCTTCGTTGTAAGCAGGAGTTGTCGACAGAAATATCACGCTTTTCAATTGGTCAAAATGGTCGTGACGTCACAGGGCGCGAATTTAAAACGGGCCAATTGTACTTTGGCTTGTAACCATGCAACCAATTAAAGGGATCGTATAGTGATGCCCTAAGAAAGTGGGACTGAGGTTAGTTAATTGCTTAATTGACCAAGTAGTCTAATTAACCTTTCTAGTCAGACCAGACAAATAAATACATCCGAGTAGGAAACTGGTCGAGTTGGGGTATCGAACCAGGGCATCCGGAGTGGGAGAGGAGCACATTAAACCACTCCCCCATGCCAGCTCGATGGTTTGGAATAAACAAAGGCGCGTCTAGTAAATACGGTGTCTTTATTCACGCCCATCTTCCTCCCTTCCAGTTACTGCGAGGTTCAGGTGTCCACCGAGATATGCGAGAAAGATACATTTCCTTTGCTCAAAAACCAATTTACGGACGAGCAAGGCGGAGAGCCGAACGCGATGGCGTTCTGTGGACTCCCTGCAGCGCTGCAAGACGCTGTCGCGTTCCACTCTTAGAGGCGAAGCTTAACATCTTAACCACACATCAGTGACACAAGCAGCACCACCGCGCTCAAGGCTTCCGACTCACCGCACTTTAGGTCAAAAAAGCGCCCCCCTGAATTTTTCCGACTGTAAGGCCTCCTGCTGAAGAACTTCAAAATCCTTCGTATACCGTTCTCTCTAGCTCCTTTATCCTTCCCTCCTTATCCCCTGAGCACCTCCTTATCCCCGCATCACCCCGCCTCCACGTTGGGGATCGCCTTTTCACCTTGTCTGCAAATAACTTCCTCCTTTTCTTCTTTTTAGTCTTTTTCCTTTCCATCCCCCGCCCCCCCCCCCCCCCCCCCTTACTCTTTGTACTGGTGTTTTACACTTTTCCTGTACATCGCGTGCGCTTTGAAAGCTGTGTTTTTCAAATGCTGTGGTACACTGGAAAAACGCTGGTCCTCCAGCAGAAAATTCTACAATTAATTCCTGTTTCTAAATTTCTCCGAACTTTTCGAACGCACACGCACGCACGCACGCACGCACGCGCGCACACACACACACACAAACACACACACACACACACACACACACACACACACACACACACACACACACACACACACACACACACACACACACACACACACACACACACACACACACACACACACACACACACACATGGCCGATAATGGACTAACTCAACGCGCATTCTGACGAGAAAGAGTGTCGAGCTGCAGAAGGTGGGTTTTATTTCTCTTCATTTCATGCACGCCGTCACACAGAAGGCTGGCGTGGTCCGAGTTCATGATCATCTATAAGAAAAAAGCATATTTTTTTCCAACTTGAGACTCCGACTCTGAACTGCGACATCTGAGAGTCGACCATGACACAGGCACCGACTGCGGTCTTGACTCGGGAGAAATAGCTCAGGAGAAATAGTAAGACGACCACCTGGATACAGTTCTTTTGGTTCACTAGCACAGTGAGATTTCTTGTTGGGCTGAGGCAGGGAACAACATGAGCAAATCTTGCATATATTAATGTTTTCTTAATGTCGTGCTCTTGGGAAATTCCGGACGTCGCTGGTCTTCTTGCCTTCTCAGCTGCCATTGTTTTTCCTTTTCGTATCGCCGAGGAAAATGGGCTGGTTGAAGGAACCTAGAAACCTTAAACACACGTCTCGAGATGCGCCGCAACACCAATTGGTGCAAACTGGGGCGTATCAGGAGAGCATCTTGAGCCTCGGCAGTTTTTGTTCAGCGGCTTTTGTGAACTAAGCTCGAACTTGGCGACAATGTAGAAGTAGCTGAGCAGGATGGGCAGTTTTCCATTTGGTTGTCTCTTCATCTGAGATGTTCCGCACCAGTTTTGACGCCTCGAGAAGTTCCTGAAGGTGCGACGCCGGTCACCTGCGATGGCTGTAGTGCAGGCGCCCGCGAGCAACAGATTGTCCTAGAGAGGCGTAACAAATCCGGCGCTGGTGGCTAACGCCGGACAAGTGCTCCCAGGAGCTGAGCCGCATCCACCGTGCTGAAGCGGCGCGTGAGCAGCCTCAGCTGCCGACACCCTCGTAATCCATCGCGTGCAGGCTCCTAGAACCATTCTTCCAAAGCTATGATCGAGTCTATCAGATCTTGGATGAGGCCGGTGGCGAACCTGCGACACAAGCTGGTGCACTCGAATGTCGACGGCGGACGCAGTGAAGTTGGGTGCAAGTGGAAACACTCCTACAGGGCACACAGAGAACTTCCGCCGTATTCGCTGGCCTGAAACGCCTTCTTGATGTCCCCACTGGCGCGGTTGTCGCCGAAGTTGTTCCTTTCGGTTGGAGGTGAGGCACAGGGCCGAGCTCGCAACCGTTGTCTGGGCACCACTGATGAGAAGAGACGGGAGGATTTGGTGGCCAGTGTTCCCTGTGGATACTTTCTCGTCGGGGCATTTACTTGAGTTCTTGAAGCGGAAGTTTGCGGCTCCCGGACGGAAGTTCGGAGTGTAGCAGCGTTGAGTGTCCGAACACTTTCGCACCAGAGGCGAGCCATTTTCGGGTAGAAGGCAGTTCGCAGCAGCCGTGTTCGTCCAGGCACACAAGCTGAGCGTCCGCTGTGGCCGCCGCGTATCAGCGGCATTGCTTGTAAAGGGTCGACGTTTTACTGAGTGTTCCTTCATTGGGAGCCGGTGAGGCCCATGTTTCTTGTCGCGAGTCGAATCATAGCTGACCGCAGTCTTGCCACCAGGAAAAACATGAAGGTGACGGGCACGTCGGTGTAGGCGGTCATCCCATCCACTTTTCCCGACGTGAGCAGCCTGAGCTCCTGAGCATTCGCAGAGAGCAGAAGAGGCTCCATACCTGGTGGATCCTGCAGGCTGGCCTTCACATTTTGGATGGCTCGTCAGCTGCAGTGCAGCTATCATTCGTCGGTGAGGGTATCCATGAAGCCGGCGACACCGCATTTCCGGACGCACCAGGTGCTCCCTCTCCTGGTAAGCGGCGAAGCGAGGTAGAGGTAGTCAAGATCGAACAGCTCCTCAGCTGGTGTGCCAAGCCGAGGCACACGCTTTCTGGTGGGCGCTCCTCGCTGATTCCGTCGGACTGCTGCGGGCGTCTTCTGAGAGAGCCGCTGAAGAAGAGCCCGCGGTCGCTGGCCGCTCCGAGGAGGGCACGTTCGAACAGGGGCACGCGTTGAACCGTCTTCTTTCCCTCTGGCGGAATGCGTGGCACGTGCACATGCTGATTGGGATTGCACTTGACGATGACGTAGAAGTAACTCCCTCCAAAAATAGCCTCCTGAGAATCCGTTATGGACCATATGTTCAACATATTTCAGACTATTGTGTCAGTACTGCTGTGTATAGACTAAAGACTATCATCCTCTTAAATTGTCCTATGCACTGGACTCCAACCGGCGCGGTCAGTACAGTATTGACATCGCTAAAATTATCGCCAAAACTGGCCTCGAAATGCGGCCATCAGCGGCACGACTTTTTCTTTCCCCTGCAGGATAACTAAATACTGCTTTCGGTCTTTCTACGTACTTTCATAACATGACTATATTTTTATATTAAAATTAATATCAAAGCGAACGCGCAGATCATGAAATCTAGAGAGAGAGATAAAGAGGGCGAGGCAATGTGTGAAGTTATACAGATTGGTGTTCTGGTTGGCAGCCCTGCACTATTGAAGAGAGATAAGGGGAATAAAAAAATTACGAGGAACTTTAGCGGCTAAAGTGGTGAAAGGCGAAAGCCTAAGTGCTGCATTCTGCAACGCGATTGTTCACTGCACAGTTTGTGCATTAATTAACTGGCAATTAATGACGCTTAATCTTCGCCTTTAGGAGTGGAACGCGACAGCGTGTTGTAGCGCTTCCACGGAGTCCAAGGAACGCCACCACACGTTCGGCGCGATGCGTTGCCCTTTGAACGCAACGATTTTTGAGGAAAGGAAATGGGGCTGTAATTCCCTGTCATGTCGGTGGACACCTGAGCCGCACCGTAGAGGAAGGGAGGAAGTGTGAGTGAAAGAAGAAAGAGGGGCCGTAATGAAGAAAATGAAAATTGTATTTGAGGAAAGGAAATTGCGCAGTAACTGTCTCACATATTTCGGTGGACACCCGTCAAATTTCGCGCGCGATGATGTCACGACAATTTCGACCAATCTGAAACGCGGACAAATACGCCTTGCTCGACGGTAAATTGGTTTTTGAGAAAAGGAAATGTATCTGTCTCTCATATCTCGGTGGACACCTAAACCTCGCCGTAACGGGAAGAGAGGAAGATGGGAGTGTACGAAGACACCGTATTCACTAGACGCACCTTTGTTCATTCCATAACATCGAGCTGGCATGGCGGAGTGGTAGCGTGCTCGACTCGCACTCCGGAGACCGGGGTTCGGTGCCCAAGCTCGGCCAATTTCTTACTCGGTTTTATTTATTTATCTGGTCTGACTAGAAAAGTTAATTATACTAATTGGTGTTAAGTAAGCAATTAACTGAACTCAGTCAAACTTACTTGGAGCATTAATATACGATCCCTTTAATTGGTTGCATGGTTACTAGCCAAAGTACAATTGGCCCCGTTTGAAATTCGCGCACTGTGACGTCACGACCGTTTCGACCAATTGAAAAGCGTGACATTTCTGTCGACAGCTCCTGCTTACAACGATGAGGCATCAAAGGCTTCGGCCTTAAAAGGAAAGAGAGAAGGGGCGAGGGGCCCAGTCACATCTGGTCACTCAAGCCAGTTGCTCTTATGAAGCAAAACAGTGCCTTGTAGGCCTTGAGGGCAGTCGATTGCTGCGGCCACGGTCCCATGATCTTATCCTCTGTTAAAGGGCGAAGATTGAGGCGGTTCAGAGCACAACCCAGCGTACGTATTTCGGTCGCCAAAGCAGGGCACTCGCACAGGAGATGTGCAACACTCTTTTCGCAGCCACAGCTTTCACAAGCAGGGCTGTCGGTCATACCAATCCGGAACGTGTATCCCTTTGTAAATGCAACACTAGTGGTTAGAGTGGAGAGAATAGAGTTTATACCGGCGGAGATAAAAATAAATAGTGCTAACATCTCCTATTTATATTTCTCGAATGGAATAAAAAGAAGTATAGTTTACGACTCGAAGGGAAAGACTTAGATTAAACCTAAAAAAATGCGCTCCCTTAGAGTGGTTTTCCCGGCTTCATTTTTTTTTTGTCCAATCAGCTGCTGTAGTTGTTGAAAGCTGCTTTAATTACCTTCGTTTGTTAGTGTAGTTTGCTGCATATTCTTTCAAGTAGCCGTGTAAAGCAGAGCGGCGTTCGCTTCGCTCGAATTCAGAGGAGCAGCCGTGATGTAACTGCATGTAAGCCAGTCAAATGTTTTAGGGGAATCCCCCAAGGATTCCCCTAGCGGATGTAACGGGCATGAACGCGACAAAACAATCTTCTTTTGAACCTTCCGCTGACCGAGTAACTTCTTAGCTGTTTATTGGGGGGAATATATTTCTTTGCAGTACCAGACACTCAGAGCTAGCACGTTGGCGTGCGTTGCGTATTGCGCGCACAAGCGCCCGACTATAGGCAGCCTCTACCCCAACGGGAGAGACATTGCCGCACTCCTTCCAAGAAGGATAGAAGGGAGCGTCGAGGCTGATGCTACATTACGGTGGATTGGAGTCACGGAAAGATAGGCGCGGGCCGCGGCATTTGTTTTTCCATGCGAGGTAACCGAACACGAAGCGTCGCTGCTCGCCGTGGCGAGGCGCCTGAACTGCGCTTCGAAAGAGGCGCTCGCCGGAGTAACCTGCGAGTAATCTCGATTTCAAAAATCGATCTCATCGAATGACGACCTCACTCAACTTCAAACTCGCGCCTGAGGTAGAGGTCCGATTTGCTGACATCACTCAAAAAATTTCGAGTTATCGTCGACGTCACCTCAACCTCACCTCAATCCATGAGGGTGAGGTCATTTTGAGGTTGAGGTCGACCTCGTGACGTCCAGAGCCCATGAGCTTGCCCACCTCCGTCTACATGTTTCTTAAAGCTGAGGCTTCACCTGTGGAACGTAGTCTTTGGACAGTGGGTGAAAAATTGGAGTGTTTTGCTGCGACATACTGCGGCGAAGGCACATTTCACTCGGAGAAAGTCCCTCGCAGGGGGTATTGATGTTAGAAAGAAAAAAAAAAGAATACGACGCTTATCTTGTCTCGCCGCTCGGAGTAGAGGGGACACGTTAGGTGTAAGTCAGTACAGGAAAAGCGGTTAATATCTAAAAAAATTCCGACTCTCTGGCGATTTTGCCTTGGTAAGCAGGTCATACAATGAGTTCCAAAATGTAATCGAATACGGAGATAGGGAAAGTGCAGCGGCAGACTTGAAGATCGATCTGAAGAAAACTAAGGAAGAGGGGAGAGCTTTGAAGACATAGCACGCATTCTAGACACAATGGAGTTTTTTGGGGAATACATATATCTATATACTAAAAAATCATGACAGATGCAGATCACCAGTGAAAAACAGCCCTAGAGAAGGAGGTTGAGCGTGTTGAGCTTCAGTTGAGTTCATGATTATGCAGCTAAGGCAAGGCAGCGTGTGAGTGAAATGAAAATGTGACAGGCGGAACGTTACAAGAGTGAAAGAAATTGGGCAAACTCAAGTTGAGTACTCTTGTGATATAAAGACGAAGAAGAAATGGAGAAGGGCAGGAGATGGAATGCGGCGAATTGATAACCGGTAGTGTGTTAGCGTGGCGCAGTATATAGGAGGAGAACACTGTCGGCGCCTACAGGTAGTCAGATGGAGAGGCAAGCCCCGGAAATGTCCTGTGATGGGCAAAATGAGGGGCAGAACCGATCTCTCATCCCCCCCCCCCTTTTTCTCTCGTATGCTGCTTCCCTTTGCACAGGGGCCAAGCCCTAGACGCTTGTCGCCAAAATGCGGGAGTGACACGTCGAAGGCCTTTCGCCACTTCCCTGTCTTTCTAGTCCTGAAGTGACGAAGAAAAGACTTTTCGGACAGCATGACCACCTGCTGAAGGACTTCGAAATCTTTCTTCTACCCCTCTCTTTAGCATCTTTATCATTCCCCCCTTATCCCCTCAGTCGCTCGCTCCCTCCGAACACCTGCCTCCACGTTGGGAATCGCCATTTCAACTTTGCTTCAATTCTCTACTTCCTTTCTTGCTTTTTCGTCATTTCCTTTTCTTCCCCCCCCCCCACACACACACACTGTTTGCAGTGGTGCTTTACGCTATTCTTGTACCTTACGCGCGCTTTGAAAGCGATGTGTTTCAAGTGGAACGTCGTGAATTAACACACACACACACACACACACACACACACACACACACACACACACACACACACACACACACACACACACACACACACACACACACACACACACACACACACACACACACACACACACACACACACACACACACACACACACACACACACACACACACACACACACACACACACACACACACACACACACACACACACACACACACACACACACACACACACACACACACACACACACACACACACACACACACACACACACACACACACACACACACACACACACACACACACACACACACACACACACACACACACACACACACACACACACACACACACACACACACACACACACACACACACACACACACACACACACACACACACACACACACACACACACACACACACACACACACACACACACACACACACACACACACACACACACACACACACACACACACACACACACACACACACACACACACACACACACACACACACACACACACACACACACACACACACACACACACACACACACACACACACACACACACACACACACACACACACACACACACACACACACACACACACACACACACACACACACACACACACACACACACACACACACACACACACACACACACACACACACACACACACACACACACACACACACACACACACACACACACACACACACACACACACACACACACACACACACACACACACACACACACACACACACACACACACACACACACACACACACACACACACACACACACACACACACACACACACACACACACACACACACACACACACACACACACACACACACACACACACACACACACACACACACACACACACACACACACACACACACACACACACACACACACACACACACACACACACACACACACACACACACACACACACACACACACACACACACACACACACACACACACACACACACACACACACACACACACACACACACACACACACACACACACACACACACACACACACACACACACACACACACACACACACACACACACACACACACACACACACACACACACACACACACACACACACACACACACACACACACACACACACACACACACACACACACACACACACACACACACACACACACACACACACACACACACACACACACACACACACACACACACACACACACACACACACACACACACACACACACACACACACACACACACACACACACACACACACACACACACACACACACACACACACACACACACACACACACACACACACACACACACACACACACACACACACACACACACACACACACACACACACACACACACACACACACACACACACACACACACACACACACACACACACACACACACACACACACACACACACACACACACACACACACACACACACACACACACACACACACACACACACACACACACACACACACACACACACACACACACACACACACACACACACACACACACACACACACACACACACACACACACACACACACACACACACACACACACACACACACACACACACACACACACACACACACACACACACACACACACACACACACACACACACACACACACACACACACACACACACACACACACACACACACACACACACACACACACACACACACACACACACACACACACACACACACACACACACACACACACACACACACACACACACACACACACACACACACACACACACACACACACACACACACACACACACACACACACACACACACACACACACACACACACACACACACACACACACACACACGAGCTTGAAATCCAGCCGCACGCTCCACAGCTATCACGAGTAGTGGGATTTGGGGGGGGAGGCGCTGTCAATCGGACATTGCGGCTTAGACGTTTAGAGGTGCTTCGCCGTCTTTCTTCGCCAAGCTTTAATTGATAAAGAGAAGGCGACATCTGTAGCTCGCGTTGCAGAGAACTGCTCACTAGCCGCGTCGAAATAGGACAAAACATGGTTCCTTGATGTAACTGCGCTTGCGCGCGGGGCACTGGAAATTCTGGGAATAGTATGTCTGCGCACAAATTTGGCGCAGAAAACCCCACAAGGTCGCGCTTTAGCACACTTCGATCTCGCAACTGCGTCTCATTCACTCTTGACGCGACTTTTCCAGGCGATTTCTCAAGTGACCAGAGCGGGGTAACGGCCAGTTACGAGGACGAAATATCTGGTTATCATGTTCTGGCATGCGGCGGGGGTTGGCAGTTACCGTTTCTCGCTGGGGCGCGTGAGATCTTTCATAAACCAGGCAGTACCGAAATGTTGCAACAATGTTACTTTTTATGCGAAGCATATTGCTAGAGCTACCACTCACGCCGTCGGCGTGGGACCCCTAGACGTCACACCACGTGACACCGTGACGTCACACCACGCGACACCGTGACGTCACACTACGTGACACCGTGACGTCACACCACGTGACACCGTGACGTAACACCACGTGACATCGGATGAGAGAGGCGGCCTCCACCTCGCGCCGTCGCCGTGGGACCCCTAGCCGTCACGCCACGTGACACCGTGACGTCGTCGTGACGATGCCATCGCACAGACGCCGGAATGTCCTCGAGCGGCATTCCCGCGCATTTCGAACGCGCGTTCACACTCGGTATAGGTGAAACGCTCGCTCCACCGGGCAGGCAGACGCGGCTTCCGTGGCAATCCAGGCGCTCACCCAACGCGCGTCTCGCGGTTAGTCGGTGTTCCGCTGTAGCCATGCCGTTGTCTTCCCCCACGACGAAGGCTTCTAGTGGTTGTATTAAAATGACCAAGTATGCAACCAAGGAAAGCCATGTATTACCAAGCCTAGCCACCAATATGCTTCGCATCTGACTAGGCTTAACCTTAGCTAAGCCTCAGCCATAATTTTTTGTTTTCATCAACAGTTATTATCACATTGTTGAATGTCATTTTGTTGTAGCGTTTGTGAAACCTTACAAATGAGCTTTGGCATAGCATCATCATGACCTTAATCAAACATTCTCTGACCCTGTACTTTGCAAAGACTAACTTATTTCAGCACACCTTCTTTCCGCAAACCATCAGTGACTGGAACAACTTACCAGCTTCGTGTGTACGGTCTCTTGTCGAGATAAGTGACCATTGTTAGTTTGTTTTTTAGTTTGTTTTGTTAGTTTCTTTTTCTCTTCCATGTAATTTCGCGCTGCTCGTTTTCTGTTTGCACTTTGCTGTTATTGCTCAATCTGTGGTATGTTCTGTATCCACTCCTGCTTGGGCCACACGGCCTGCAGTATGCCATAAATAAATAAATAAATAAATAAATAAATAAATAAATAAATAAATAAATAAAGAAATAAATAAATAAATAATTTAAACAACATACATTACCCTGCAAGGCTAGAACCATCACATGTGAGAGTGCAAAACTTTAATCAACACTTCGTGAGAAGCATGGGGCAACGAGGGCAACACGAACTAATATAAGAAGTATGTACAACTCACACGCTCACCTTCTAGCGGATAGCGTGACCTCGAGCTCATTTAGACTGCCTTAAAGGGTCTCTTAAGCGATACTGGAGGATGGGTAACATGCAAAATTTTCTAACGAAATTTTTGGGCTGCGCATGCAGGCAATGGCAGGCAGTCATCACCAGAGATATTTAAATGCAAAGTTCCGGAAGTTGAGAAAAATAATTACTGCAAGAGTGGTAAAATTTTTAAGACACAATGCTTGAACACACACACACACACACACACACACACACACACACACACACACACACACACACACACACACACACACACACACACACACACACACACACACACACACACACACACGCAAGCACGCACGCGCACGCACGCACGCACACACACACACACACACACACGCGCACACACACACACACACACACACACACACACACACACGAGCTTGAAATCCAGCCGCACGCTCCACGCTCCACAGCTATCACGAGTAGTGGGATTTGGGGGGGGAGGCGCTGTCAATCGGACATTGCGGCTTAGACGTTTAGAGGTGCTTCGCCGTCTTTCTTCGCCAAGCTTTAATTGATGAAGAGAAGGCGACATCTGTAGCTCGCGTTGCAGAGAACTGCTCACTAGCCGCGTCGAAATAGGACAAAACATGGTTCCTTGATGTAACTGCGCTTGCGCGCGGGGCACTGGAAATTCTGGGAATAGTATGTCTGCGCACAAATTTGGCGCAGAAAACCCCACAAGGTCGCGCTTTAGCACACTTCGATCTCGCAACTGCGTCTCATTCACTCTTGACGCGACTTTTCCAGGCGATTTCTCAAGTGACCAGAGCGGGGTAACGGCCAGTTACGAGGACGAAATATCTGGTTATCATGT
>NC_143014.1:212122186-212184686 GCF_055824585.1 Amblyomma mixtum
CGCTATAAAAACGCCGCTCACGCGTCTTTATAGTCTTTTGTAAAAGTCTGTTGGCTGCTGAGCGCCGCGCCGACCGCATCGCAGAGACTGCCGCATGTGTGTGGCGCCCCCTCTGTTCCTGCCACGTTCTTTCGCATCCGGCGTGCCTTCGTCGCCCCCTATTCCACTTTATTGTTCTTATTCGCACTTTAACTCGGGGACCGTGAAAGCACTTGTGGGCCCACTTTGCCGAGTTTCTTTCGGCCTATCGTCGTCGTTCCACGTGTCCTCGGTTGCATCAGAACGTCGTACGCTGCCCTATCAAAAACAAAGCGCTCTCATAGGCCAGTTGCGTCGTCCAAGAGAGCAAGAGAGCGTGTCCACGACCGCACTGCCGGGAAAATATATGAGAAAAAAGTAAAGATGATAGATCCAGTATGATGGCTGAAGCAAAGAACAGCCGAGCACGGGCTGCACACCGGGACTGCCGTTAAACCGCTCCAGCGACATGCGAGGAAAGAGGCGGATCCTCGAAGACGAAACGACGATAACTGGAATAAGGCCCCTGCGATGTGTTTTCTCGGGCGTCTCTCTTTCTTTCCATAGTTCTCGATCGTTGCTCTCTGTATGGTCAGTCAACCTCAGTGTCTGCTGAGTTCATAAGTTCATACCAGGTAATCCTAATCATTTAACTCCCTTTTTCTTATCTATTGTCTCAAACAAAACAGAGGGACTAAACGTTAATCTTTCGTTCCTAGCGTGCGCACACGGAGATGAAAAGGACGCCGTGGCAGGCAAGCAAGACAAGCTATATCGGTTGTTAAGCAGTAAATGTTCATTCTTAATGGGCGCTTCCTTTGTTAGCCAGCCTATCGAAACAAACCTGCTTCAACTCGCAACTGCTGATGAGCTCGAGACACGTGTTCCGCCGAGTTCCAGTCATTGAACATGCCCCAAAAGGCTTTCGTTTTCTATCCTTTGCCTCCTTCGAAAAAAAGGGGGGGGGGGGGGGGGGGGGGGACTTTCTCTCTACTCTCGGCATTTAAAATTTGTGGAACATACAGCTTCTTCACATGGAGCCCACGCATGGACACGTGCAGTGCTACTCATGTACAAAGTGACATTCATGTGACTACTTTCATTACTTCCAATTCAATACCCTTGACAATGCGCTCGCGAACGTGCTCCCCTCTCTTCTTTCACAATGGCGCGGTCTATGTTGGGCGTTGAAATGCAGGCGCTTTTGCCGAAAACGCGAGGAAAAAAATTGGGGGGAGTGCGCGGAATGGCAGGAGAGGTTCTTTCCACAGTGAAGCGGAACGTGGCGCATTGCGCGGCTCCCAGTAGAGTCCTCTACACGTGGTGAGCGTGTCCCGTTTTATTTCCTACGCCGCTTTCATGGCTCCAACAGAGAAAGAGATGCTGCGCTCGTAATTGCGTTATCATCGATGGCAGCCCACAGTGTTGCAGAAAAGTCCCATATGGACTCCAGATGTAGCGTATGAGAACACGACATCTTAAAGGGAAGAGAGAGCGCAGTGATTCCGACGTCGACATTAATTAAATTACGCTCGGATTTCTTATGGCGAGCAATCACTGAAACTGCGTACTCGAAGGGCTGGCTCAAGCAGGGAATTCCGTTTTTCGAAGCGGCGAATAAGAAAACCTGCTCGTAACGCTTCACTCGTGTCCAGCCTACTCTACGCGCACTATGGTCGTGTTCTGTAAGAATAAGACTTATGCAAGGAGTGTCATGCTTCTATACTGCGTATGTAATCTGCCTGTAGTTTTTTTTGTTTGTGTTGGGGGGGAGGGGCGAGGTCTAACAAAATAATCTTCCCGCATACGATAAGGGGCGCGGGTCCGACGGACCATATGACCATACTGTGGGAGCGAAATGTTACTTCTGCGCTGAGCTGCGAATTGAGAAACTGATGTGACAGGCTTACTTTTGCGTTTAGTGTTATGGAGAGAGATTAACCTTTTAATTTTTTATTTATTTACAGATGTTGCAGGCAGCAGCGCTGCGGAAGCAGGATAGGGTTACAACGAGTGCTATATCAATTGATCAAGCGTTTTTTTCTCTGAAGATTGGGCAGTCAATGCAGGTAAACTGTTCCACTGGTGTGTTGTGAGAAAGAAGTAGTATTTTTGATAAAGTTTGGTCCTGGCGGAATATGGGAGTATTTCTTTAGAGTGCTTTAATCTTGACTTACGGGCTGCAGGAAAAATTTCAGCATCACGTAACAAACAAGATTTGCTGTGATAGAGCATTCAAAAGAATTTCAACCCGGAAACTTGACGGCGTACGTAACGACGTATACATGAACTCTACAAAGTGCGGACCGAGATGAATATTCGAGAGAGAGAGAGCGACTATTGAGAAGGAAAAGTGCGACTCGTCCTACCCTCGATGTTATTTCACTTTCTCTCAAAAAGTTGACTCAACTCGACTTTTGGCGAGTTCATGTAAACGTAGCTCATGAAGGGCTTCCAGGTTGAGCTGTCTCAGCATGTCAGTGACTGAATAAATCAGATTGAATAAATTCGGTAGAGATGCGCTCAATGGTCTCTAGTTCAGCAATGTCTTTGGTACAGTAAGAGTCCCATACTTTCGAACCATACTCAAAACCCGATCGAATTAGATAGCGGAATCTTTCAAGCTTTTGCTCTTTAAGTTGAGCCTTTTAATTTTTAGCGGAGGAAAAAGCCTTACTAAATGCCGCAGCGCAAATATTGCCAATATGCCGGTCCCGTCTGAAGCTGCTTGTAATAGACAGGCCTAAAAATTTAGCAGCCGGAACAGTGTATTAGCTAGTCCCCTATGTGGTAACAATTGACACCGAAACTATGATGCTATTGCAAAGACAAGAAAACTTCCCCACATAAGACTGAAATAAAAACACACCACCGCGAGCCAAAAAGAAATTAATCGCTTATTGCTTTAAACTTTAATGAATTACAATAACCTGGCTGTTCCAAACTTTCGCCTGATATGGAAGGCGTATGTAGTAACATTTCACGTGCACGTCAAGATCAATGTGGCTTGCGCAACGCTCTTTCAGAAGCTCTGTCTAGCCCTCCTCGATCGGTTAGCAACGGCGAATTCCTCCCGCGGGCTGCGTATTGCGCAGCAGAGCGCTTTAAAGCTCTGCTGACCCTGTCCTCTATATAAATAACCGAAACTTAGTTTTGAGAACTGAAGGATATGAAGCGAGGATTGATCGGAAGCAATTCGGCGAACACAAGTGCGCCATATATCGAGCGTAATACTTGGGCTGTGCCTCCGTGATTGTGCCCCTACAGTTCATCGTAGGATTGCATAATTTTATGCAGAAAATCTGAAAGGATAGACACCTCTAGTGTTTTAATTGGGCAGTCGAACGCGTGGTTCTATCCGTAGGCTAGATGCAAGTCACAGTCGGGCTTTTTTATGTTGAAGCCCCAGCGCGTCAAAAAAGCAACACGGATCGGAGCATTGCCAAGATTTTTGTCCAAAACGGCGTGTCGCATGTCCAACATCCTTTGATAAAAATTTTTAATATTGGAAAATTGTAAAGTAAAGTACTGTTATGGAAATATTGAAGGCAATGGTTCATTCTTCAGAGGTGCAGAAAATATTTATTTAAGTATTTCCATCACTCGCAACCAGCAGCTAAGACTGCCACAGAAAACCAATGGGGAACGCTTTTGACGATAGCGAAAACGATGATAGCAAAAAAATGCAAGCTTCTCGAGGGGAGAACTGCGGATATATTGATTATTATAGTGAAATCTTGCAATATATGAAACAATTGCGTTCATAAACTCTTTCCCGTTGAAAAATGTTTTTGTGCAGAAATGTTGGGCATGTTTCGGAAAGAAGTATTCAACAAGTTTGCGCAAGAAGTATTCTACAGCATATTTATACACAGCATGTTTTCAGCTGCTCGTTCTGACTTCACGGCTATAAAGCTGCGAAAAATGGCTTCGTAGCAAATGCAGTGATGAGGCCACGCTTTTTGCGCAGTTTCTCTCTTAACCCATTTCTCGCATTGCGCCGTATTATGCGTCGCGCGCAGACCTGTCTTCAGAACCCCAAAGCTCAAGCGCCACCGCTTCTCACCATCGCGAAAAATGTTGCCGACCGTCTCGAGCAGTCTTGTTCACAAGTCAGCACTCGTACATGCGATACGTATCACGCATTCCTACTCCCGCGCCATTCATCAAGCAGAATGTATCGGACTAACACAAGGCCAGCGAAATACAGACAGCCATCCAGCCTATTGTTCGGTGGTTGCAACTTTGAAAACCACAGTACTACTTATTCGCAGCCTCGCCGCTCAGAAGACACCCACACAGTATCTTTCCCCGCACGATGTAGATGGTGGACTCCCATTGTTTTTCTGCTGACGCGCGGTTCCGAACGAAAACTACGTCGTCAGCAATGCAGGACCGCAAACTTTCAGTGGCAGATTACTGTTTTCCTGTCAAGATTCTCCGCCGCTTTTCTTTTCTTTTTTTTTTGCGTTGAAAGGCTCTGCCTTACTCTAGCACACGCTTGACTTTCTCATACACGCAATGTCGTTTAAGGCTCTCCTGACGCCTCAACTACTTCGGCGCGTTTTGTACAGCTGCGATGGATTCTCTTACGAAAGAGAAAAAGGTGGAGGCGTCCGAAACTGCGCGTTACAGTAGAATGCGGAACAAAAAAATAAAGAAAGATACAAAAGAGGCAACCGTCTTGCACAGAGCACCACAAACAGAGCAGTGATGGAGTCGCGGGCCTACGCGAAAGCAGCGCGGGCAGAACACGTTTGATTTGCCGATCGAGAGTGCGCCGGGAACCCGAGAGCGCGCCAGCTGCGATAGCGCCGGCTGCGCATTGGGCGGTGGGGCATTGTCACGCGCGACGGCAGAGCGGGCGACCTAGAGCAGCGCCTCCCCCGACCCGGATGGCGAAGCGCCCGCGCGCGCGACAACACGGCCCCGGAGTTCGCGCGCGGAAGTGCGCCAGGCGCGAAGTGAAACGCGCTCGAATCAGGTGCGCACTGCGCGCCCATAAACTGCCGCGCTCGGGCCGGAAGCACATTGCTTCTTTGCTGCCTTCTTTCTGCCTTCGCGGTCTATTCGCTTGAGGCTGGTATTTCTTGAGAGGATAAAAAAAGAATAAAAGAGTCGGTGACGACGCACACCAGCCTATGGCGCATTCGCGTTAAAGGTGGAAACTTAGTGAAACGAGTTCCCTAGTCTCTTCTCTCTCTATCTCTCTCGTGGCCGACGTGAACGCGTGACTGTGCGTTAAATGTACTAAACGTGTTCTTTGCGTTAGCTTGCAATAAATTACCGAGTTGGAGGGCGGCGTAGGCAACGTCCTGACAAGCAGCGCGCGCGCAGTTTGCCGCGCAGCTGGCAGCGCTTGCTCGCATACGCTGCGAGTGAAAACTGAAACGGGATGTGGCTTTCTTTCCTCTTAGCCGGCTCTGTACGCCAGAGATGCGCCCGGACGTAAGGACATATAGCTGAATGTGCGGATGTTCAGCGCGCGCATGCGCACCAACATTAATGAGGACAGATCATACCGGACGATTTTTTTTTTGCGAGAATAAACTAAAAAAAGCCAACATATATGCTGCGACAAATGGGTGCCATCTGAGGGCTAATAGGAGTGAACATGTAAACATCATATATATGTTACAGACAAACATTTCAAGGGTGCTGTCATGGTTGACTAAATGCTATAGAGACAACTTAAAAACAGCCAGCCGTTCCCGAGATGTTTGTCAACAATCCGTCGCCCTTCTGCAATGCGACTCCGAAAACTGGGCTCACGATGAGCGCCGAAAGCGCTGTCGACGTTACGCGCGTAAAGAAAGATGCTACTTGTATCCGACTTAAACTGGCGCGCTAATTAATCAAAGGACACTAGAAAACTCAGGTCGCTGACTTAACTTCCTTCGTCGCCTTACGGAACCAGACAAAGGCGACCACTAACTTTCACTCTTTTGCGCGTCCGTAATACTTTAGGTACTCATTTCCTCCGAGTACTGTCTTCGGTTAGGATTACCTGGCTAATTGAATCAAGTTTTACAGCCGTCACAGGCGTTATTCAAGCAACATATTGCCTGACTGCATAAGTTACTATTTTGTTGTTGTGTTGTTTTCATATCGCTTTCAACTGATTGCATTTTACGGGTGACGCTGTAATCTTGTTTTATACTTTTGACTGCATGTTTTTTTGTGCTTGCTTTGATTTCTAACCCTATAATACGAATTCTACGGGTTTCAGTATCAGTAAGGGAATAAAATAAATAATACTGCGCTTTCATTAAGGAGAATTCGTCGCTACCTCGCCGCGGCACTAGAGATGAGCAATTCGCTACGCTATCCTGTTTAGAGTGCCGCCGCATCTCATCCGGAGCTGCACTTCGGGAGTCGTCAGTAAATTTCTAGTTTCAGCAAGCCGACGGCCGCAGTCATCGCCGGTGCCCGTACCCTGCCTCGCGAAGCGGATCCGCCAGACACAAGCAGTCGCTTTCAGGGCTCTGAGAGCAGTAGATGGTTAGGTGTAGTACAGACGAGCTAACTGTGTAGGTCAGCGCAAGTGAGTCACTCATGGAGAGTCAGGACGACGGCACTTAAGGTTTCCCCGTCAGGAAAGAGTAACTTTTACACGAATCACGCAGGCAACGCTTGCAGGGCTTGGTGCGCCCAGTTTAGGAATCAGGGCTCAAGAAGTAGGAAGATATTTTCGTCAAATACCGCGAGAACGGGTGGTTTCTTTACAATTTTATCATTTGCGTTCTCCTGTAGTGACGATTCAGTTCTGAACAGCCACGGCGAAATTCACCTCAATGATCGTAGTTCAAAAAATAATTAACCAATATTCGTTAATTACCCAACATATCGCGGCACGTACTGGTCCCTCTAGTGTCGACTGATTTTCAAACAAACACACGCAGTAAAAATGGATTCATCGCAGGGTACAAAGAAGTCCTCTTCAAGACATTCGTTACGGTTTAAAAAAAAATTCTCCGTTTCTATATGTTCTGCAGCAAATACTAGCTAATGAAGGAGGGAAGCGGAAACGCAAATCTTTTCTTCAGTGAATGAAAATTTTCAGCACACACACACACGAAGAAAAAAAGAAGGCTTGAACATCTTGGTATCAAACTTATCAGAGCGTATGCACAATAGCATACCGGGTATTTTGCTATCCCTTTCCAGGCGACGGAGATTCTTTCGGATTACCGAAAGTAAGCGCAAGTGGAACGCTCGCAAAAGTCTCCAGGACGCTTAAAAAGCGATTTAGGCCCATTGGTGACATTTCTTTTTTTTTTTTTTTTGGGGTGGGGGGGGGGGGGCGATTACATCATTTCACTGCCACAAATTAAAGAACGTGAGTTTGACTTTCACCTCCACAAGTGCGGTCTCGATCCGGCGGCTAATAATAGAGCTACCGGCTTCGTTTGCTCATATCGGCTCAATCGTTTTAACAACTTTTGCCCCCGCCTGCACACACCTTAACCAGCTGTGCAAATTAGAAGCATGACATACTTGCACAACATCTGTAACGCGCCTCATACAGCTCCCAAACTTTCTACGTCGACACCTGAGACAAACTTTTTAATTACGTGTATTCGCAAAGGACACGTTCTGAGCGCAAGATGAACGACGCAAGAAATAACCGAGTGGTTTATAGTTAGTACCTGCTGAACCGCAGCGGGCAAACGTTCGTATCTGTTCAATTAAATAAATAAACAAAAACACCGGATAATGAAATGAACACTTCTTTCGCAGCTAAACGAGATGTCGAGCTTTTGTACGTCTTCACTGCTTCCGAAGTTTTCACTTTCGGTTTTGTTCTCCTTTCCTTCGTTCTTTAAGCCATTTCTTTGGCTTTTGTTCGGCGCTACAAGCGGACCGCTTCACCCCAGTGCACGGCCGCGACGAGAGGCCGGGCTGGCTTGATTGCTAAGGGGAAGAAGAACGCTACAGCGTTGTGCGGTTTTCGGGTTCGCACGGCGGGCGAGCGAGCGCAGATAAAAGCCCAGCGCGCTGCGGGTTCGCACCCGCAAAACGGAAAGCAACAGGCTCTCCCTTTCACGTACTGTGCTCTTGCTTTCCCTGTTTCTTCGACGCGGTTCAAGTTGTTCCACGTTAATGCGATAGGTTTTACAACCTCTTTCTTCTTTGTGTGCTGCAGAACAATTCGAAGAGCGAAGCGACTAGACAGTTCAAGGGGGCAGTTTGTAAGAGCGAAAAGTAAATGCACTCCACTCCAAACTTGCGTTAAAGTAACTTAAAGTACATCTGCTGTATGGGTTTTTTTTTCGTGTTCCTGTGAGAAACAAGAAGGCGAAAAAACCCTGAAGTAGTAATAAAACTTTGTCCAACTTTTTGTTCAGGCTAAAGTTACTCGCCGAGGAAGAAAGTGAGGCATGCATGCAGGGTGCAGAGACATGGAAGCGTTCTTGCGCTGCATGAACGCTTCCATATATTTATCGCACCGCTCTGCATGAAAACAGCTTGCAGGTGCTTGGCGAAAGGACCCGTGTGGTTCTCCGAAGCCGGACTGCTTGCCTTTCGGCACATATGCTGCCACGTACCATACCGTCGTCCTTGCAAAGACAGGTGCAAGTGCGCGTAAGTTGCATTAATGGTATCTAATAACTTTCCCGCCTCCACTGAAGTACTTTGTACTAAACTTTTTCTGTTCCAGTCGGTGTAAAGATTGCTTTTTCCCGAATGCACTTTGCGAAAGAAATAAACTACTAGAAAGGAAGCGTGTCCTTAAGAAAGTGTCACTTGTCATCGCTGATTCCAGAGACAAAAAAAAACACAAAAAAGACAGGGCAAGTGGCACGTTACAAGACCAGTCCAGGAGCGAGGGAACTGAAAGCCTAGCTCACCTTGCGCTTGTTGCGGATGATGTTCGTGTCGCGCACGGTCTCGGCGTTGCCCGGCGTGCGCGAGTTGCGCACCGCGCCGCCGATGCGTCCGTACGTGTAGCAGATGACGCACAGGGGCAGAAAGTACTGCAGGCCGACGAGCACGTGGTTGTACACCTTCCAGGCGAAAGGCGGCAGCACGACGTTGATGCAGAAGGGCCGCGACACCTCTCCGGACACGGAGTCGTAGACGAGGATGACGCGCAGAGCCAGCGCGTAGGGCAGCGCGGCCGCCGTGGACACGGCCCACACGACGCCGATGAGCACCTTGGCGTTGAACTTGGAGCAGCATCGGGCCCGCAGCGGTGCCGTCACGGCGCGATAGCGGTCCAGCGCGATGGCCGTCAGTGTGAAGATGGACACGTTGACCGAGAGCACTTGGACGAAGGGGCAGAAGGCGCACATGAACTCGGGCAGCACCCAGCGCTGGAGAAGTGCGGCCTGGAACTGGAACGGGATGGAGAAGAGACCGATGATGATGTCGGCCACGGCCAGGTTGGCGATGAAAAAGTTGGTCACGGTCTGCATGCGCCGCGACGTGGCCACGATCCAGAGCACCATAGAGTTGCCGGCGACGGCCACGAGCGAGATGATTCCGTAGCAGAAGGAGAGGAGCACGATGATCTCAACGGGCACCTGGTACAGTTCATCGTCGTCGGAGGAAGCGTTGAGCGGCGCCGCCGGCAGGCTGCCGTTGGCCAGGCTCTGGTTGGCGGGGTCCATGCTGCTCGCGGGCCCAGCCGGTGCGAGAGCGTGCGCGCGCGCCCGGACGTGGCGGAGGCACAGCCGCGTGTGGGGCCGCGGGGTCGATTGCGGAGCCCGCGCCCCGCACGGTGCGCCGCCGCTCGTGACGTAGTCGCCGCCGACGCAAACTCTGTTCAACGCACCCCTCCTCCCGCTCCTCCGCGCTCGCGTCCGGGATGCGGCAGCGAACTTCTGCCATTAATCTCGCCCTGGAACTGCATCTGCAACCGCTTTGTTGAAAACTTTTCCCACTCGAAACACCTGCTTTTCTTCACTGTGCGCGACGTCGGCGAGTTCGTTGTTTCTGCTGAATGAAGTGACAGCCCTTAGTTTGAGCGCGCGATAATTTGCGAACATTCGCGTCCTGCTTTAACATACTTGAGGCGTTTGTGTATACAGCCATGTTAATAAGAGGAGAAAAAGTAATTAATGCGTTTTGGTTATTTTTTGAAGAGCAGCTGTGGCCCAATGGCATCAAAGCGAAGATAAAAGAAAGGTTTAAAAATCAACTACACACTTTTCCGACAAATCATATCTCCGGAAAGCAGGTTTTATTCCCATGTGGTCCGCAGAAAGCAAAGAGTTTCTCAATAAATGAGTCCCGCGGTAGCATGGTAGACCAGGCTTTTCTAATCAAATTGAGAATACACGTAGTTAGTGGTTTCAAACACTTACAGAACGTACTAATTTTAGCTTGGTAAGAATTACTGGGTCTGTGAAGTTTATGGCAAACATGTTTTTGGTGATTTTTCTCTGCTTTTTGCAGAAGGCCAACAAAAGCTTCGTGGTGGAGCAGCGCAAAGGACGGGACACAAGAAACAAGGAAGGACGTACACAGGCGCTGACTAAGAGCAAGTTGCTCTTCTCAACAAAAGCTATTTCTTCATACTATATGTAATGAGGAATATCAAATTACATCGTGATAAATCTAGCAGCAACAGATTGTATAATAATCTCAACATCTTCAACATGCTCACAATGAAGTAGGTCCTACACAGGGCAAGCATATTTTAATATTAGCCTCTAATACTGCCCGATATGTAGCCTGAAACTTTCGTTCGCTTGATTTGGTTTAAAATTTTATCCGTAAAATGGTTATGTTTTGACCACCTTGCTACCACCGGAATATTTTCGCCTAGCCTACGCTTCATTTTCGGAAAAAATCACATCGCCTGGTTTTTTTTTTTAAGTTGCATTCTTTCTGAGCATTATATTCACCAAAAGACATCTAAAATAAATTTTGCCATGCTTCGCAGTTAAGCTAATATATACTCGCTTCCTAACATACCCAGAGTGTATCTTTTGATAACGCGCCTGCAAATTTAACATGTGATTTTTATGTTGTGTGGAGCCTACATTGTTTATAATGTGAGTACGGGAAGCAGAGTTGTATTTGACAAACCTTATCAGATGCAGTTCAATTTGAGACGTCCACAAAAATAGCGAAAAAGCAGAGGGAGCCAGAACGGACTCCTGGTAACGCTAAAAGTACTAAAAACCGACGTTTCAGTTACTCTTCGGTGAAGGAAAATATTCGTCCCGAATATCCCATTGTATCACATAGACTGTGGTACTGCAAATGAAGATATGTATACTCTTACGCCTGCCAGCAAATTTTGTTTGGCTTTTAAAGTCTTCAAAGTTTACTGGAAAACAATCTAAGCAGGCTGACTGCAGGTGTAAGACTTCTTTGGAAGACCTGGATGCTTTTAATTTCAATAGAAGCCTGAGCTGGGAGCTCTTTCTGCGTTTTGAGGGCTCAGCAAGGGTTGCGGCTTATAGCATTAAACTAACTACCAACTCGTCACTAGCGCGATGCCTAGGAAGAGCTATGACACCGAGATTAATCACTGGTGTGGCACTTCCCAAAGTTTCTCGTTAAAAAGAGTACACATAAATAGAAAGCTAGAATTTAATGTTCGTTTAGAATTTGTTTAAATCGCTTAAATTATAATATTCCATCACACTCAAACATAATGCCCTTTAGAAGGAAAAAAGAAACATAATATATTTCTGTTCGTGTTGTCTGCTGTCTGTACGGGAAGTATTCGAGCTGGCAAAAATTGCGTTCTCGTCATTAAAGCGGTCACTGCTGTAATTTGTATGATAAAAATATAGGCCATCGGAAAAGAAGTTATGGGTGTGAATAACTATAAGTTAGGGGACGGGGAGAAGGTTGTAAATATACAATTATGGTATGGTGTAAATACAATTATATACGACTGCAAGCGTCAGAAGAAAACAAGAAGAGTTGACCTTAAAATATAGTATGCATTGTGATGTGCGAGCTTAAGCCTCTTGTTTGCCAAACGACGTGCGCACTGATAAATGACATGTCTCGTAGTCCCAAAATTGGCACCTGCCGGGGGCCCGACTTGTATTCATCTGTGTTAGTTGTGTATCTGTCTTTCTTATTCTTCATCACACCAGCATGGCACAGCCTTCAAACGTGTCATTACTCATTCAAAGCTTAAACTGCACAGCGGCTGCGTATTACTTGCCAGGACACAATGTTTTCATTTACTTCCGGTTGTCCGGCTGTTAGCTTGTACAAAAATGTGCGTCAAAATGTAACAAAAAGGAATGCCCTGAAATCAATAGCACCGCTGGGTGAGTCCCCGCCTGTGAATAATCTACAACTTGGTCTAACCTTGTTACCCTTTCATAAGAGCAGTCTTCGCAGGCGCGCGGCTTTTGCCGCTGCACTCTTTCTGTGTTCGTGCTGGTTGGTGCCTTTATCTCCGTTGTCATGAGGTCCCGATGGAACGCCGCAAGCCGGAGGAGACAGAACGGGGAGACGCTACGGCAAAAATATTTGCTGCCGCTGCGGCCTAAGATAGACACTGGGAGGGACAACGCCGTTTTGTACAGAAAAAAAGAAAAAGAGGCTGTTATACTGTCCCTACGACGCATACACACGAAATCGTCCTCCGAGGAGTCTGTACAAAGAAAGTGAGAAAGAATAAAGGTGAATGAAAGATAAAGAGTGGGGCGCGCGAGCAGGAAATGGAAAAGTCTGAGTTCTCGCTGGGGCCAGAGCCGCAGCTAGCGCAGGCCCGCAGCAACTACGGTCGGCACCGGACTGACGATTCTGCGCCAGCCAGTTTCCGGACACACATGGCAGCCCCTGAAAGCTGTACATGGTCCAGCTCCATAAGCCCTCTAATCTTTTACAGCGACTTTTGGCTGCCTTCATAAATAAGCGCCGAATGAGCCGGCTGCTTTCTCTTAGGCACGCAAGGACAAGAAATGATTCGTTATTCGTTCCTTTGGCCGCAGCAAGCGAAGCGAGGGAGCGAAGAAAAACGGCCGGTCGCTTGACGAGGTTGTAATTTCCTTTCCAGCGGGCACCCGCCGGGAAAAAAGAAAATACAATGCCGAGGGCCCGTATCGCTGGCCCGTGCACTTCAGCGTATAACACTCGAGCACTGGCGAAATGACACATGCACAGAAGTGCTCTGAGTTGAGAGTACCGTGAGAGAGGAGAAACTCAGAATTATTTCATGGGTATGTGCATATGCGCGCAGAAAGAGAAGGAAGCTGGTAAACATATACTTTGTTGCTAGTTGCTGCGTAACTAGAAAAGACAGCGCTCGAAATAACTCGGGCGGTCACTGCTCGTGTCTTAATCGAGGAGTCTGTTAAAGGGCTGTAGACGCAAAATTTTTGCTTGCGTGTTTTGGGCGGTCATACCGGCATTTTTTTTTTCATGCCTCACGACGCGTAAAGACCAACTACACGTCACAACTATCATGAGGTTGATGAAACCTCAACAGCGTCAATAAATTCAGTTATAGATTATTTAGCCCACGTGAGCGAATATCGCGTGGTAATTCATGTATATTTTGTCTAACACATCATTTGAAAGCAAACGCGCTACTAAAATTAGGCATCTATAATCTTTTAAATGCCCCTTCGAAAGCGGCTTAAGTCTTTTTCCTACTGCAGGAAAAATGGTCGTATTTTGCGGATTTTGTTAACTTTTTCTCGGTCCAACCACCATGAGGTTTTAAACTTATTGCAATGCATCAAAATGAAGCCACTTATACATTAAACACCGCGAAACTCCGAATATACTCTTCGAACAAAAACAACACAGACAAGGAACTAACAAAAACATTAAACACACCATCATTTATGTCCTCGACACTGCGGTTGAGGGAAATGTCACGGTAGGCACCGTTGTCCGAGGGCTCACGAACTGGAGGGCGGGTTTGCCCTTGAGCACGCCTTAAACTTGCAGGGAGGCACTGGAGGCCTTGTTTGAAGCGCGTAGACAGTACGTGGCTCCGGCGGACAACCTCAATAGACAGCAGGCCAATACGCTCAAACGATTGTAAACAGACACATATCAAAGCAGAGTCATGTATCATAAAATGTGGCCCGACTAGACAGATGAAAGACTGCGTGTGGTGTGGGGCTATGCCACAATGTACCACGTTACCTGGGGCTACGTAATGAGCCCTTTAACGACCCTAGTCTAGAGCAATGGTCGCAAAGCGACGAGCCGCCGCGGTGGCTCAGTGGTTATGGTGCTCGGCTGCTGACCCAAAAGACGCGGGTTCGATCCCGGCCGCGGCGGCAGAATTTCTTTGGAGGAGAAATTCTAGCGGCCAGTGTACTGTGCGATGTCAGTGCACGTTAAAGAACCCCAGGTGGTCGAAATTTCCGGAGCCCTTCACTACGGCGTCTCTCATAGCATGAGTCGCTTTGGGACGTTAAACCCCATCAACCGAACTAAACCAGCAAAGCGACGGTGGAAGCCAACGGGGTCCTGAATTAAAGAAGATCTGCCACCAGACCTCTATATCTATCTTTCCCCCACTCCCTACGCCCTGCTGCTGACCCAAAAGACGCGGGTTCGATCCCGGCTGCGGCGGCTAGAATTTCTTTGGAGGAGAAATTCTAGAGGCCCGTGTACTGTGCGATGTCAGTGCACGTTAAAGAACCCCAGGTGGTCGAAATTTCCGGAGCCCTCCACTAAGGCGTCTCTCATAGCCTCAGTCGCTTTGGGACGTTAAACGCCATAAACCAAACCAAACCAAACTTTTTCGGTTGGAGAACGACCCCATTAGGCCCTACAATTAGGCGCGCAACTGGGCGAAACAATCGCGCGGAACCTTCGCAGCACAGGCGGTATCAAATCCTGCCCAAATGATGCGGAAATGCTACAAGTGAAGCAGTAAAATCGGCAACGTGAATACTTTTTTTTTTCGAGACGGCTGCTGAGTCGAGCAAAACGGTCCAAGAAATAAGAAAGTAACCGAGGCGATGCAACTGATGTTTTGGGCTGGTTCCTTGGGTCTTCTCCGCCCTCTGAACTAAAGTCGGATGATGCGGCATCATTGTCAGGGCCACTGCTGCCTACATCGTCGGCAAAATCAACCGTATAGACGCGGCTGAATCACGCTATTTGCCGCGCGTTTAAGGGCGCGTACCACGTTGGCGGAGGCAGCCATTCTCAACCTCTCCTCGGTTTTACACAAGCGCCTCAAAAACCACCGCCGCGCGGAAAAAACGACAAACGAAAGAGAAAAGTAAACTGTAGTTCTCTAGCTTCAAGGCAGATAACGCAGTATGTTCTAGAACTGCGCGGAAGCGTCTGAAATTCTCGGTCGCATCGGTCGTTAGCGGACTAACGCACCGTAGATAAAGGGTTAAAACCAATTCGTGCGTTGTACAGTCGGGGACAAAAGTCCCCGGACCACGTGTTCGTGAAACGAAGCTCATAGTCTGCTATCAGACAGCTGCTGGAGACAGCACTTGTGGAGATGAGAGAAGAAAAAATTAACTTTTACCTCCACAAGTGTGGTCTCCAGCCGCCGACTAATTGCAGAGCTATTGGCTTCGTTAGAGGAACACGTGGTCCGGAGACTTTTGTCCCCGACTGTACGTGACGACACAGTCGCCAGGTTTAAACATAGCTCCCACATGCACGCCGATACACTTTGAGATAATCGTCTTAGATAAATACGCGGCTTTTCGTCGTGATCTTGGTCGCCAATGGCCTGTACTACGATGTAGATTGTACTACAACTGATTGTTGTAAGTCATTTTGTCTGTCCTGAAGTAAAAAAGAAAGTTCAGATCCGAAAGGAAGAATTTGAGTCCAAACAGTCCACCAGCTCCGGAAAGCCACGCCTGTCAGCCAAACTTTAGAATGAGAGAGCTCGTGATTGATAGAAATCCTGCGCGAGAATACTGCGATGGCGCAGCAAAATAAGGTAAGGGGAAAATGGCAACATGAAGCTAAAGTAACAGCTCTCAAAACCGAAATCCCCAAGTTGAGGGCATTTCGCGAACGCAGTGTGCACCTTCAGCTGAGTAAACAAGCGAGGCGAAGGGCTGTGGAAGAGTTGTGTTTGTGTCTACCCGAAAACACAAGAATTTCTTTTCTGCCTCGTAGCCTTTGCCGTCTATTTTTGTTTCCTTTTTGTGCAAGACAAAGCCACTTTGTTAAACAAGAGCTTTTTTCGTTGTTATTCGAGGAGCGGAGCTCTTATTTAGGGTAGTCGTGAATTGCGTTTGGCACGCTCCTTCACGGTTGATCTACCTTGTTGCGTGAAATAAACTAAGACCGGTGACTATAGGCAGTAGCTGGGAGAAGCTGCGCTCAAAATCTAACTGCTTCTAGGCTCTTTATTTTACCTTAACGCCATTTCAAATATAAAATTCGGATCGTGCTTGGCGTACTAACAGCAGCGTTACTCAGTGCATCTCGATTCTAAAGGTTCATTGGACCGTTGTGTTTGCACCATTAACACGCTACTCAGCGCCAAGAAAAGCACTGAAAACTGGAACGATGCCTGTGCTCTAAATGGATGCGATCTGGGTCGTTTTGTTTGGATGTCGGCACTCGGGCTAAATGATGGAGAAAAAAAAAAGGTCCATTGGATTTGCTCTTCCACAACGCATACGCCCATAGCGGGCACTCATTTTTTTCTTTTTGAAGCAGGGAGGAAAGAAAAAAAGAAGGAAGAAACTAACGTCAACTAACGTCTGCGAAATCGTTTCGTTTCCAAAGCGGTAATGTAGCGACGCTTCTAAAACGACGCCGGATAACGTCGAACGAGTCGTACGGAGTACGCGTTGTTGTGTCAAACAGTTGACACTGGGGAAAAGCAAGACGCGACGTGTTCGCGTTAGTAATTCAGGAACTCGCGTCGCCTTGGGCGCTTACCGTCGCTGGCGGGTGGAACTGCAGCTCTACTGTAGTATAGCAGCAGTGGAGTAAGGCCCAGCGCCATCAAAACATCATCGCTTGCAACGATGACCTCAGTCTCGCGAATACCCCGAAGCATCTCGCGTTCCAGTGGGGCTAAGACGCTCAGCTCTAATCCAGGGCCCCCGGCGAGAACACTGCACGCACTTGGGCACCGTGTGCTCAGCAGTGTGTGTGTGTGTGTGTGTGTGCTTTCAACGGCTGCCTGACGAAGCCCACGCCACGTGCCAACGCTGCACTCCGGTGTCGCGCTCTAATCCTTGCCAAGACCCTCCGCCTCCTCTGTCCCGCTTCCCCCCTCCCCCCCTCCCCCCCTCCCCCCCCCTCCACCCCCCCACCCGTATCCGCTTAACATATACGCGAATGTCGCGGATTATAACGAATACACTGGAAAAACGAGAGAAATTTTCTCGCCAAGCCTCCTCTCGGGCGCGGCATATATATATTCACGACACACACAGTGCTGAGACGGAGAGGAGAGGTATTTTAGTTGCGGTTGGATTGGGGATTTTTCACTCCACTCATAATAGCATTACCATCCCTAGGTTCTCGACTTCATACCTCTCTATTCTGAACAGCATAACCTTCTCCTTATGAAAGCAAAAATCAATTACGGCAAACAATCCACATTATTCTCGGTCATGCCTCTTTGGAACTCGCTCAGACCATCCTGTCGAGGGTTCTCCTTCGATAATAGCTTGAGTCAAAGCACGTACTTTTTAATTATCAGGAATTAATATTTACTTGAGGCCTGTATACATTGAGTACTGCTTTTCGGTCGTCTGATTTTATATACTTTAGTTATTTTTCTTACTTAGTATAAAAACGTTTTTTTTTTTCTAAAATTCAATTAGCTTACCCAATAGTGTTCACTTTTCGCATTCAGTAATCTCAGTAAATTGTTTAAAGGAATGAATCATCTGCCATACTTGGGCGCATTCAATACTTGCCACTAAGAAGAGACGGTCCCCCTGGCATTTACTTTGACGCTTTTTTTCTGTACTATTCAATTTTAATCTATCTCTTACCAGCGCGTCTACAGTAAGGCCTGAAACGTCGACGAGGCGAAAGATATATCTACTCCCCTTATCGAATGACTAAAATAGCTATATTCAATTATTTGGGAATGAAGTGAGCGCCGCGGATATTCATTCCAGCGCGAAAGGAAAGGTCAGAAGGTCACCGACTGCAACAATAGCGTTACGCTTAAAGGACTAGAGTCACCAAACTTTTTTTGCGTGTTTTCTTCTTCCAAACTATGCGTTAGACATGAGTACATATGGATCATCGCATGGTATTCGCCTATGGACGCTAAATAACTTAAAATTGAATTTCTTCTTGACACTGTTTTGGTTTCGCTTTCATCAACCGAACGATGGCTGTGAGGTGTAGTTGAACTTTAGTACACGTGAAACGCGAAAAGTCGACAGTGTAACTGCTGATACGTCGACTGTGGTAATTCTAGCTCCTATAGCAGGCTGGTTTAAGTTATGTAATGACTTAAAACTACGCGTCAGCGTTTATACTGGAGTTTTGCCATCCATCACGTGATCAATAGTTGAACTACACGTCACAGCCATCTTTCACTTGATGGAATTGAAACCGAAACAGCATGAGAGGAGAAAATAAATTATTTAGCGGTCGTAGGTGAATACCACGCGGTAATTCATGCATTTAACATCTAACGCATCATTTGAAGGAAGAAAACACGCATTAAAAAGAGGTGTCTATAGTCCTGCTGTAAACCTCAGTAATGAATTAGTTTGGGCGACGGCCGCGTCAGAGACCTAACGCTACGGCGTATGGTGGAATACAAGTCTGAAAACTGTTTTTCTTATTCTTAAAGTTCGGACGAAAAATTCGGTGGTGGAGGCTGTTAGTTTCTGACAATTTTGAACAGGCCGAGAACGGGAGCTAAGAATTATTTCACGCTTAAAAACCCTCCTAGTGTTACACAAAAAAACACTCCATGACTCCATGATTTAGAGCTGATTTTTTAAGTAACGTATCATAAATAAACTGAGAAACAGGCGCGAACATGAAAGGGCTTAAATAGAAGGCCACAGTCATGCCGACTAGCGCGGCTGGCCCAATAAAGGAGCGAATTTTCATTGTTACGGTTCACGTAACGAACTCAAGCGCCATGTAACGTATACATACGGATTCATGAATTCATTTACGAGTTCCTTCGATGAATTAACAGCCATCAGCGCCAAAAGAATGAAGTGACTATTGTGAAGGCCCAAACTTTTCGACTGCAGTTCATAAATGAAATGTTCACTACGCGATTTTATGGTCACCGTTAAAAAGGTCTGAGGTAGCACTAGATGACCAACGAGTCAAATTAGGACTATTATTGTCACCTGTCGCTGAGTCCGCCTCAAGACGTTCATGCCGGGCAAAAAATATAGCGGTCTGCCAGACTGTCTTCTTCGGACGAAGAGAATTACAGCGGTCTGCCGGACTGTTCTTCTGATGAGAAAAAATGCTGCAGTCTGCCAGACTGTGTTCTTCGGATGGCTCTATCAGGCACTCTGCTTCAGCCACCCACCTTTTTCTCCTTGAGGTTAGGAGGTTACTTTGCATTTCAAGCTTGCTGTTTTCTTAGAAGTATTTTGCGATTAGTTTCCTTACAAATATCTTGTGCGTTTGTGCGTGTGTGCGTGCCTGTGTGCGAGAAACAGAGAGATAGAGGCGATGGCTGCTTTATTTGATTTCCACGTAATTTGGGCACGAAAGTTTTAAGGGCAAAGTCCCATACATCTTGCTCATCAGCGTTGAAGTTGCATACATAAAGCTAAAGCGCGTATAGCTCGTGGTACACTTCCTAGGTCACCTTTCACCTTCAAATCGTAGCCACACAGACAACAACTCTTCACTTAAAAAAACAAACAGAAAAACAGCAGGATCCTTCTAGCTGAGTACGAGCTTCATGCGTAGGCGGTCTCGAAAAGACACTGATTGAGTTATCCGAGAATATAGGGCTCAGCTCACATTCGTCGAGTTCTTCTCTGAAAGGATTCGAAAGACTGGTAACGATGAAGCGCAAAAGCAGGTCTCTCATGTTTCGGCTCTATAAGTAGGTGTTTCCCCACGGTGCTGTGACACAACTCCTAAGGTGATATGGCTGGGCACCACAAAGCGCAAACATGAGACGTTCAGAGGAACAGGTGCTTTCACTCTACGTTCTGCGGAGAAGAAGCGTAGCCGTATTACACTGATGCGGACTCGCAGGGCAATACATATCGCCCATAGATCACTACCTCCATCTACAATACTTCAGCAGAAAGCAAGGAATATCCGTGACGTATTGTTGTCAGAGACTGAAACAACCGAGACGGAAGCGCAATCGCTTATTCTGTCCGGTTGGGTTACGCTATTAATCAAGTCGCCGCAGCGCCAAGCCTGCGTTTGAAGCGCTCTGTTCCATTTGGGGCATTGATTTTTTTCCCCTTATTGCCCAGTACACCAAGCCAAACTAAACCAGCAAATCTAGTACACGTACGTGCGCAGCAGTGGATCAACCCGGAAGCGTTCGCAATGCATCATCCTTGCACAGCGCGGAAACGCAGAGCACCTCGCCCGCGTGGTCTTTCAATCATAATTCCTCACAGATGAACAATCCTTGACCGGCAGCAACAAAACTCGCTTAGCACTGGTTTCAGATCAAAGAGAAATGATAATTAATCGAACCGCTACGCTGCCGCGTAGTGTTTCTGACAAGGATACCAGTGGGTATCGTCATGCAATCGGAGCTGTAAAACAGTCACGATGTGGGCGTGGGACAGGTGACTGGTGGGACCATTGCGCTTCTGGACGACTTTGGAAATACGTAAACACAACGCTGATGGGCGTGCGAACGGTAAATTTGCTTCGCGTATAGTATAATCTATTGCAGCAATCAACGCATTGCGCACCCCGCCGCGGTGGCTCAGTGGTTACGGCGCTCGGCTACGGGCCCGAAAGACGCGGGTTCGATCCCAGCCGCGGTGGCTCAATTCCGATGGAGGCGAAATTCTAGAGGCCCGTGTACTGTGTGATGTCAGTGCACGTTAAAGAACCCCAGGTATTCGAAATTTCCGGAGCCCTTCACTACGGCGTCCCGCATAGCCAGAGCCGCTGTGGGACGTTAAACCCCAATAAACCAAACCAACGCATTGCGCATGTTTGCTGAAACATTGCGCGGCTCCTTCTCATATGACGCTTACGATTCGTTGCTACTTCTCGCGCTCGATGCTGTCGTCTTTGTTCGGGAGCCTCTCGTCGCTTCTGCTCGCGCTCGTCGGAGGAATTCCGAGTGGTCCATCGTCTGACGACAGCGAGAAGGTGACCGTGATGGAGCCAAAATGTGGGCGAAGGTACGAAGGGCGAGAACAAAAAAATTATTGGCAATTTTACCCTCTTTGTACGATAGCACTTTTACGGGCCTATGAAGCCCTGTATATGGCTACGACGAACGCTTTTGAGTATCGGTGAATGTGTTAAATTGACATCTTAGGTATAACATGCCTGCAATGTCCGAAGACCACACACCTCGATGATTTTTTTCTATGCCCAACTGTGGCTGACAATGATCAGGTTTGAACAGACAAACACTGTCTTAACGCGACAGCGTTAACCTGACCGTGTGGCCGAAAAGTCGACGTCGTCGTCGGCGCCCGTTGTCGGCGTCTGTTGTCGGCGTCGTACACCGTGAGCGAAAAATACACGAAAAATCCCCAGAGGAGCAACCTAGGTGGGCCACCTAGGGAACAGGTGGGACACCTAGGTCACGTGACTTTGTAGCGTCATCACAATCTGCCCCACCAGATTGTGAGCAAACTTCCCACCGTGGCTGTTAAATTAGTGATAGGTCACGAGTGATTGCTCAGGAAGAGCAAGCTGGGTCGCATAAACCCCACCGGTGGCACCTCCTGCCATCGCACGGTAGTGGTACATCGTTTAACCGCACCACCACTGCACCAGGAGTGCCTTGAGACCTCCCAGGGGTGTGTGAATATTAAGTGGAGAATGACCAAATCCGCACATATGGGCATTAACCCAATAACTCTATCGCGTTATAGCCTTAAAGCAGAGCTTAAGCATCCCCTAAAAGTTTTTTGATCGGTAAAGGAATTTGATAAACAGGAAACACCTTGAACCTGTTCTGAAAGACTACGTCTATACATGTTTCCCGGTCAGTCGTAACCATTTTGGTGCGATTGTTAAAGACAAGCCACACTCGTATTCCAACCGTTATTTTCAGCGTTGTCTCCTGGCAGTATCGCAGTCACCCGCAGCCCCCTCGAACTACCGATCTAGCCCGTTGCTCTCGTTCCCACTGCCACCACTTCGTGACGCTTTCCGACCCCTCCCATTGCTACAACTGCACTTTGTATCTTCTAAGCTCCCGCCTATCACCGGGATCCTTTAAGGGGGTCCTATGTAGCAACATCCATCGCCAGAGGCGACGCAGGGCAAGACGAGCCAGAGCCGCTGCTCGCCGCCGTCTGTGCACGCTCCGAACGCGCGCAGTCACCTTGGCTGAACGAGCCAGTTATGAGTGTTTTCTCCTGGCAGCATCGCAGTCAGTCGCCGCCTTGTTCTCGCCGCGCGCTCCTGTCTGTCCACCTTGCACTCTTCTGACAAATATAATTTCATGTTGCAGAGCTGCTTTCACTCCTGTTTCAGAGAGAAAGCTGTACTGCTCCCGTTCTTCAAAGGTCGTGTTGGCATGCAGAACGACCTTGGTAACCTTGGGAGGTAGTGGAGCGCTAAATAAAAATAATGAAACAAAAATGAAAAGAATAATAAAGTCAAATAAAGTAAAAATAGAAACATAAAAAAATTGAAAAGTAAGGTAGAAAAGACAAAAAATTGAAAATAAATCAGAAAGAACAATAAATATAACATAAATAAAAGTAAACAAATCAGTAAAGAAATGCAGAAAGAATTCTAGAAGAGCAGCTTCCGCTCTGCATTGAGGTTTGACAGTATTGCGACGAACTTGCATCAGTTCTTTAACTGCATCACGGAACCAGCCGAAAGACGCGGGTTCGATCCCGGCCGCGGTGATCGAATTTCGATGGAGGCGAAATTCTAGAGGCCCGTGTACGGCGCGATCTCAGTTCACGTTAAAGGACCACAGGTGGTCGAAATTTCCGGCGCCCTTCACTACGGCGTCCCTCATAGCCTGAGTCGCTTTGGGACGTTAAATCCACATACACAAACAAACAAACATCACGGAACCATGACGCCCGCTACACTTACTGTTACATCTACATCTACATCTAACAAGCCCAACCTACTGTCCTGGCTGATCTACAGGGCGACGCCCTAGTCCTAGCGCTCGCCGCCGCGTCACATGACCCTGTCCACCTCCACCAATCAGTGCGCGCATGCACCTCTTCTCCTCGCTCCATCCCTCCCCTCCCCTGCTCTCCCGCTCCGCACCTGCTGCTTATCCGGCTTTATCCCGACAGGGATGCTGTTTTTCGCTAGCAACGCAGCTAGCGCTAACGCACTAGAAGCGTGACCGCGAACGTACTAACGCCATGAAAGAAAAAAAAGTCATCAACGCCCACACTGCTTGCCTCATCGTCCAGTTCTCCTTTAGCAAAAGTGGGAGACGTCATCTAATGTTAAACTACATCGCATCTGACGTTATGCTCCTTTCTTGCTCAAGGTGTTATTCAGAAAGCGTACCACTCCCAACCAACACACAAAATATCGCCATCAGCTTCGTTAGTTAGGGCGTAAGTGGGGTTTAAACTGACAGACGGGTTCTTTCCTTTGCTGAAATGTCTGCGCAATCAACTTTTGGAGTTATATGCGGGCCACGAGTAGGTTCCTGTGCAAAGAGGCAGCTACAGTCTACGCCGCGGCCTTTCACATGGTAATCCCTCGATATTGACTACATGGCGTGCTCAAAGGAATACGGCCAGCCACATCAACTCGTCGCCAACGATGGCCCCGGTGAGCTGGCCAAAAAGCTCTCTTCGGGCTGTGCAATTAACGTTACCCCATCAGTCGCTAGGCTACATGCTTTGCATCAGCCTCAAACGTCCTCAATCACTGTGTTATGGTGAAGGACGCAAAACGTGCTCTTTCGAGCTCGCGTATTTGATTAGCGATCCTTGCACTGACAGCGCAAATTAGCATCCGCTAGTCATGAGGCCAGAAAACGCCGGGCTCCTGAAAGGGCTGTCGGCAGTGTTTTCGCATTCTGGACAGCAATGGATTTTGTCATATATTCAGGTAACTACTATCACATCTCCGCTTATGCACAAAGCGCGTGAGATTTACCGAAACAAAGACTTCGAAAACTTTGCATAGCTTTCCTGTAAAACGAGCGGTGCCGGACTACTGGCCATTTTGAGGGCCTAGAGGGAACGCCCTAATTGATACAATATAGGGACGCTACGGAGGGCTGCTCCCAGGGTCATCTTGTCTTATATACATAGGCTGAACGTTATATGCTCCACGCATAGGCTGAATCGCGCAGGTTTCGCGTTCAACTCCAGCTTGTTCGGCGATGGTGGCAGCCTGGTTTGAGCCAAACAGGAAAAAATCGTACCGTAATTGGAAAATGGCCGACGTGCAAGCGGAGTGGTGGACGGCTGACAAGCAGTTCAGAGAACTTAAAATTTATTACATCGACGACAAAGACTCTTCTACAACGGCCGAAAGGCAAAACCAGAAGGTCTAGTAAGACTCAGCGACTGCCACTTTAAATGCTGCTTTGCAGCAAACAAGCTACAGAAGCTTGCCAGTCACTACCGCTCGAGTCTAAACTTATAAAGCCATTCGCCGCGGTTGATCAAAAGTTAAGGCGCCCGGCTGCAAAGACGGAGTACACGGGATCGAACCCGGCAGTGACTGCCGCGTATCGATGTAGGTGAAACGCAAAAGGCGCCTGTGTGCTGCGCGATGTCAGTGCACGTTAAAGGTCTCCAGGTGGTCGAAATTATTCCGGAGCCCTCCGCATCGGCACCTCTTTCTCTCTTTCTTCTTTCACTCCAGCCTTCCTTCCTTCCCGCACGCCGCGGTTGAGGTGTCCAGCTAGAAGTGAGTCAGTTACTGCGCCTTTCATCGCCTGATAACCGTTCTCTTTATAAAGCCGCTTTCTGTAGGCCTTTTCCGTGCTCATAAATTTTATTAACCATGTGTGACTTTAGATATAAATATATATTTATAATTGTGTGCAGTGGTGGAAGCGAGAACAATAAAGCCGTCTTTTTGCACTCACTGTCTTCTCGCAGCAGTTTACTGCTCCTTGTGCTCTGTTTGCTCCTAAGCAGAGGATGGAAGGCATGCAGTGAATGTAAGCCACTATAACACGATTCATTTCGTTATATTATATTCTTCTTCCCGTCCGCCCGTCTCTCTGGTTCCAGCGACAACCAAAGCACGGGGCACTTAAAGTGCAAGAAGAATCAGAAGGAAATGCAATTCAAATGAAATCATTTTATCGCCCCCGCCCCCTCTCCTCTCTACTGATAACAAAGCAACACATGACCGTACAAGCATGCCGTAAGATTGCCTGTCATCAAATAAGCAGTCACGCAGAAAACTCTTCCAGCTTGAAATACGCCCGTTAGTTATGTGTACCAAGCGATGCTTCGTAACAAAAATCGCCGCGTATGTGCAGAGAGACAGAGAAAAACATTTAATGCATAGGATAGTTGGGTGGGCCCTCATTCCAGGAGCACATTTGCTTTTGCCGCCGCTCTTGCCAGTTTCACCAGCGAAAGCTGGTCTTCCGAATGTGAGCTGGACAGCGCCGCCTCCCGGTCCTCACTTGTTCGGTTATTGGTTCTTGGCATAGCTGGGTTTCTCTCGCGTGCCCACACTCTATGGTATGAACCACTTCACCGCAGAAGGCGCAATGCTGATAGTACGGATTTGGAAACATACAGCTGAATTTGACAGCATTTATATAAGTATGCGACTGCAATTTCCTTAGAATGACCCCTTGCTTCGTATTTAGATTTTAGTTTGGTTCAGCGTATACTTTCCTCGTTAATCTCAAATGTTGGAGTAAATCCCTATAGCTTAAAAGCGGTTCAGAATAATTATGTTCCTGCAAATGTTGAGGAACTCGATGTAATAGCGCGCGGGTAGCGACATGAGCGCCTTCGTTTCCAACATCAGCAGAGTGGCCAGGAGTCCACATGACTATACATTTAAAGTCAGTATCTTCTTTAGTTCTGAGTATTCTGTTAGCGTGTTTACCAATCCTTCCTCTGGTATATTTACGACATGCAGTCTGGGAGTCTGTAATTACACGCGAGACCTTCCGGGGAACCATCGCCAAAGAAATAGCCGCCTCCCCCGCTTGGGTGGTTCCCTGGAATCGAATTGGTGCCCTATTAACTAATTGCCCTTACGCATCCGCGCATCCTATTGTTGATATCGCGTTGACTGGGCCTGTCATGTCCACGTAAATTTCTTCCATCCCGCCCCGTGTTCTCCTGATGGTGTTCGCCCTAGCCTTTCTTCTTTTTATGAACTTCCGGGTCTATATTTCTCGGAATGGGCTGCACCTCAATCTTGCTTCTAAGCTGGTCTCCCAAATCGTCTCTGTCTTCCGTAGACCGGATGCATTTGAGACATAGTCTGTCGAGTACGCCCCTTCCTGTCCTGCTTCCTGATAGCCGTATCCTCTCGATATCGAATAGCCTTCAAAACATTTTTCTATGTATGTACATGTGCACCCGGAGACAAAAGTCTCTGGAGCGCGTCCTCCGGAAACAAAGCAGCTCTATTATAAGCCGCCTGCTGAAAAACTACACTTGTGAAGGTAAAAGATAAAATCATGTTTTAACATCTTCTCAAGTTTGGTTTCCAGCCGGCTGCTAATAATAGAGCCATTAGCTTTGTTTCCGTAGCACGCGGGCCAGAGAGTTTTGTCCCCGCCGGTACGTGTGCCCTTCTGGCCCAGGCAAATATTCTTTTTAGAAATATAGGCGGGGTGCCTCGTAAGAACTGATCTGTCATGACCATGCAAGCGTTCCGATAAAGTGCAGTAACGTTGCGTTCCTGGGCTCTGTCCGCATTGCAAACATCACAAAACCAACACACGGACGCCAAGCGGCTCTCCTATCGCATTAGCGTGTAAACAGCCATGCAATAGCACTCCCAATATCTATTTTTAGAGCAACACTCTGACAACAATGTCTTAATATAGCGGCGAACCACTCAGGCAACGGAGCAAACGACGTTTTTGCTGGTCCTTCTTAGCCTAGTGCGCTGCGCCGCCGCAGTGCGGCGTCGATTGCATGAAAATCGCCAAGAGTAACCCTTGGTCACTCACTTGTGAGGTAAGGGGAAGGTTTATGATCAACGATGAAAAGAGACAGAGGAAGCAGAAATGCTTTCGACACGAGTTCATCGAAAGGAAGCTGAAACGGTTTTTCTTTTTTAGAATTCGATTTGAATTAAGTACACGAATTGATGAAGCTTCTAGAGGCAGCATGCCTAGTAGTTTTGCGCTAGCATTTATAATGTTCACGTAATAGCCTGTTGACGGCGTTCAGGCTTCTCCTCGTTGCGCCAGAGAAATTTTGAAAAACTCGTGATTAAGTCACTGTTGCCGAAATTTCACTTTTCCGCAGCCTTCGCCTACGTGCTACCGTGCGTCGTCCGACAACGCCATGCAGCGCTTTGTGGACCTTTATGGCGTTATTTTTTTTCCTTCAAGCAACCCTTTTTTCGCTGTAAACGTAGCACTGCCATACATTATGTCATCACTGCGGCCCCTGCCCGCAGCTGTGCACTGCGAAGAAGCCTGAACGGCTACGCGGCTTCATTCGTCGATTACGTCACCATTTTAAATGGTAGCACCCCCCCCCCCCCCCAAAAAAAAAAAAATAATAATCTGCGTTCTTTGCCTGCAAATTTCGCACATTCAGCCCCTTTAGGCTTGTAAAATTCTTAAAACCGTTTCAGTTGCCCTTTAAGCTCACGCTCTTGACTTTCAAGTTAGTGACCTGAAGCATCCTGACTGCTAGTCGCACCCGCTCAAAAATAATCGCAAACTTCGAGCGCCCGCTTCCTTCTTTTGTGGTTGCATGTGCCGACAAGCTGTGTGATGAGTACGAGGCTCCATGTCCAAGGGGTTAATGCTAAACGTCTGTTGCCAGCTTCTTCCGACGATTTAGCCCGCCCCATACGTTCTCATCTCAGTCTGCGACTAATAGGGTCACGAAAACAAAACAGCACTATCGATCGGCTTCTGCGCAGCAGTCAAGAGTGACGCACGTTCGTGCAGGAATGCATGTTGAAAAATAAAAATAATAAAAATGATCCGGAGCAATGAACCTTAATTGGCCATCGATTGTTTGCGTTTCCCGTTCCATATCGGTCCACGGCGTGCTAGCTGAGTCGGGGGAGGAAAGAATTGCCAAAGACAAAGCTTCCTCTCAACAAAGAGTGTGTGAGGGCGCCTTTACTAATACGACACGCAGCCTTCAACTCGAGAATATTCGTAGTTGTGAAAATGCAACATTCGTGGCTCGATTACGAAGCGGTTCGCGTTCTCGTACATATGCCTGATTACCCGAAATCCCGGACACGTTTTTCATAAGAAAAGGGAACTGTGAATTGTGTGTTTTAACGACCCGATGCGACACATGGGCTAGGAAGGACGCCGTAGTGGAGGGCTCCGGTTCGCTTTCGGCGACCTGGGGTTCTTTAACGTGCGCTGACATCGCACAGCACACAGGTGCCTTTTTTGTTACGCCTCCATCGAAACCCTGCTGGCACGGCCGGGATTTCACCCGGTTACTCCGGCTCAGTAGTCGAGCGCCTTAACCACTCAGCCACCGCGGCGGGAAATGTTTTCCATTCAGGGCTTCACTACACATGTTTGCATTGCTCCCTTGGAAGCGATCATTTGTCTCTGGGATCACATGTTACTTAAAATCCCGTAACGAGCGCACTTTACGAAACGTCCATCGTCAGCGTTCAAGCCGCCTAATTAGGGAAACAAAGGGTTGCAAGCCAGCATTGGTGTGACGAAATAGGGCAGCCTGCTAATGATCGTCGAGCGATGTCGCATTAGCGGACTGCGGCCGCTGATAGCGCAACAGGTCGGAAAAAATAAAGAAAAAAAGATTTGTTGCATAATATTTAAAGAGAAGGCGCATTAGCCCGGCAGCTGTCGCCATATGGCTTTGTTCTACAACAGACTCAGGAGTCCGAATATCGCCACTTGAGTACTCCAGTCAGAAATTCTAGCGTATTGGCAGCTTTCATAACATCCGAGTGACGCCGCACAGGGAGTCTGGAGTGTACAAAAAAACAGTGGAATATTCGCAACCCTCTCAGCAAACCTTAAACTAGTCACGCGAATTAGGTTGGCTTAGAAGAAGGTTCACATTACAGAGATAAAGTCTATGCAGAGTTGACGACGACTCAACGACTTACTTCCTGTGAAAACTATTCATGTTTCGCATTCAGATAAAAGACGGACGGGCAACTTCAGTATAAGGCCAAACAGATAACTATATTTAACTCAAACTGCATTACGCTCTACTCTCTTTGTTAGCGATTCCAATTGAAAATCCGTTTTTATCGGCCCCACGCGGTGTCTTGGGCTGCATATTGCTAACGGCCCTGAAAATAAAGATTGAAATCGCGCAAATTCTCTATCCAGGCCCTTCACCCCTCTTCCCCCCATAAGCTTGTTCCTCTCGTATGTATATATTGTAATGCAGTAAATTTACGGGAGACACTGAATACTATAGACGCACCTAACTCGATAGATGCACTAATGCAAGGCTTCACGTATTCACAGGCTGAATGACATACGCAGTTCCTCGAAAGTAACATGACTCAACTATAGAAAGAACTTGCTCTCGGGAACCTAAACACCAGCCAAGTTACATGGCATCAGTATATTCAGTCGTCTACATTTGTTCCGCAGCCAGAAGACGCCGAACTTTAAATGCGTATTAGACACCGCGTTTTCACTGGAAGGCGGTGTTGCTTCATTGCCGTAAAGTTTTTACCATCCGTGCCTTCCTTTGCTTTTTGGTTGCAGTCAAATCATGCCCAATAAAATATTCAGTTTCTGTTATACTCAGCAGCAGGCAAACGAAACTCGAATCTTGACGGCAGCGTCGTCAGGTTGGCTCACTCCATGCCAAACGCACCAGAGTGCCCTCGACCATCCTCCACTTCTTCTAGAAAATTGGTGGCTCTTTGTCGCACTGTCGAAAATAATTTCCCTCAATATTTCTGCGGAAAAACAGAATTTGCTGTCATGTGAGAGCCCTTTGATTTTCGCTGGGAAGTGCAAAACTAGGGCATATTTAAAAAATACAGAAAAAGTACACTCTGATTTCTACGCTCAAAATTTTTGGAACAATGTACCAACATTTGACTTTGGTATCAGCTAAGAATAAGATACCGGCAGAAAAGTTCGGGCCAAGAAGCGCTGCAGCCCTGAGGGCTGCAGAATCAAGTTGCTTCCCTCCTGAGGAAGTGTAGATTGAGAGTTCACTATTAGCTTACGACCTCAGTCTTGTTCTCCGGGGTTGGACACCGCAATCGAATGCAGATGCCGCGTTGGCCCGTTCCTATAGCACATATTGCCTTGTTTTGACCTATACAGCTTAAACTCGAAGACGCTCATCACTGTGTCACAGATTTCAGTGGTGTGACACCAATAACTCGGAAAATTCAGAATGTGAAAATGAGCGCGGAGACACGCTTTTAAAATAATTTGCAGTGCTGGTTACCAAGTTCAACTCACCTGCGGAGTAATTGAATTGTTGTCGTTTAATTACTGCAATATAACTACTTTTCTCGGTAATTTGTAATGTAATGATTTTACATTTCGGGGCTAGTAATTTAGTAATGGAAGGAATTTCTTTGTGACGGTTATTTCGCAGGAAAAGTAATTGATTCCTTTCAAAATTCCTCTCATTAACATGCACCACTGCTCGTTGTATTGGCAAAACTTCGGTCTCTCGCACGCCTCAAAAGCAAGAAAGACGCGCGGCCAGAATGGCCCAGCGTGAAGGATCGGCAAGTAGAGACAGAATTGAGTAGGACAGTGCGTGCGGGACCGCCGGTGTCCTCCGTACTCGGGTCGCCGCCAGCCGATGTGCGATGAAGTTGGCTGGCGGACGAGCAGAGGGCCACCAGCATCTCACACTCGGACACTTTTGCCTTGGGTCTCTTCTTTGGTTTCTACGGAATTGGTTCGTTACGCTGCCCCGGCACCGATCGTCCGGCATTTTTAAAATAAACACGGCAAATGAGGTACAGCGGGAACGGCGGTTAGACGACAGCGAGGGGCCATGACTTTGGAAGGCCGTGTTGTAGCCGAAAAGCGAAGTCGACACGCGGGCCTGTCTTGTTTGGAGAGGGGCGTAGATCGCTTCATTTCGACGGTGCACCGCGCGACGAAAGACAGATGCCCCAGAGACGGACACGAAAAGGGGAACACGCTGCCACATCTGTGCGCGCCTCCCCGGCTGCGTGTTAGTATTGTTTCTGCCGTCGATGTCTTCGTGCGTGTTTGTCCTGTGCTGTAACCTTGAACGGAAAGGCTTAACTGCTTCGTGAAACGAGGGCAGGCTGAAATGCGCATGGCGCGAACATTGCCAAGCGTGAACTGCTGAGGTCGATTCATGGGACTATAAAAGCAATAAATAAACTACTCCGGAGGCTAAATTAATGGTGGATACAGCTCCGGGCAGCGAGGCGTTGGATTCATAGCTTGTTTCTGCCTTGAGCGCAATGGAAGTGACGACTTTTCTGCCATGATTCTGTTGTTGTTTTGTGGGCGTTGTGTTATTTTTGTAATAACCCGTGCTGTAGTTAAGAAGAGGAATGAGGGAATAATTGTCTGGAAGAAAATTTGGCAGGAAGAAAAAAAATTTGAGCGTCGCGTCTGGAGGCGTAGCAGTTTCTTTTAATCTGTTTAATTTGATTTTCTTCAATGCATGAAAAGCAACAAGTAATTTTAGAGTAATTACATTATTGTTCAGAAGCAATTGTCATTAATGTTATTACTTTGCTGGAGTTGTACGTGGTAATATAATTTAATTACTTTTCGAAATAAGCCGCCGCGGTGGCTCAGCAGTTGCGGCGCTCAGCTGCTGACCCGAAAGACGCAGGCTCGATCCTGGTCGCGGCGATCGAATTTCGATGGAGGCGACATTCTAGAGGCAAGTGTACTCTGCGATGTGAGTGCACGTTAAATAACGCCAGGTGGTCGAAGTTTCCGAAGACCTTCACTACGGCGTCCCTCGTAGCCTGAATCGCTTCGAGACGTTAAATCCACATAAACCAAACTTCTCAAAATATATTTTCCCGTGTATGCTGCGGAGAGCTATGCACCGGTCAAGAGGCTGAGTACTTAAATAACGAGCTACGCGGACCTAAACTGTCATTGCGGGACGAACGGATTCGCACATGTCACATGGTAAAATGGTCTGCAGCAAGAATGTAGTAGCTAGGGAAGAGATAGCGCCAGTACCCCATCCGCAAAGCCGCTCCTTATTGAACGAGTTGCACAGCGCTGACTGTACTATCGCGCTCAATATGAGTTGCAACGCGCGGTCATCGACCTGGGCTCGTTCCTTGGTGTGCCTCCTCCAAACAGTCGCTCGGAATTCTGGGAGAAACTGCTGTTCCAGGAAACAACAGCACCCCCGCTCAGGAAAAAGTTTCTCCCAGAATTCCCAGCGACTGTTTGGAGGAGGCACACCACGGAACGAGCCCCGGTCGATGACCGCGCGTTGCAACTCATATTGAGCGCGATAGTACATAAAAAAAAGAAAGCGACTTCAATACATATGGCCGCAGCGGTGGCTCAGTGGTTATGGTGCTCGGCTGCTGACAGGAAAGACGCGGGTTCGATCCCGGCCGCGGCGGTTGAATTCGTATGGAGGCGAAATTCTAGAGGCCCGTGTACAGTACGATGTCAGTGCACGTTAAAGAACCCCAGGTAGTCAAAATTTCCGGAGCCCTTCACTAAGGCGTCTCTCATAGCCTGAGTCGCTTTGGGATGTTAAACCCCATAAACCATAAACCAATACATATGTTGTTGAATTACCATTTGCACGCATGCTTGTCCCCCTTCCTTGACATGTGTTTCTTGTTCGTGTGTCTTCTCCCGTCCTCGTACTCGGCTAAAGGAAGCCTTCGATGAAGTTTGCCGCGTCGACGCAGCGCCCTAACACAAAGCCTAGAGAGAGGGGCGAGCAATTTTTAGGCGGCCCCGCAGTGCTTTTCCACGCCACCTGCCCACGTTTATTCGCATGAGCTTCCACACGCTGCTGAAGCAACACGTGGCGTGCGTTAGAAAATTGGGCTACATCGAGAGCGCCTAGACAAGGAAGGTTAGCAGCTGAACGGCGCACCTCTAATCGTACCGAATGTGGTCTAATGTTTATCGCGACCCCAGCGGCTGACGGAAGCACATTTTAGGAGCGCAGTGGAGAAAATGCAGCGCCACCTGGGCGCTCCTGATTGCGTACATATGCGCGTCTTCTAGTGCGAAAGCACTACTTAACGCGATCCCAACCAATAATCTTGAGCAAAGCTCGAGTAACGTCAGATAGCTCCGGTTACTTCGGAGAAGCGTCGCGCAAGCTGCAGCCAATGGGAGGAAGCTCTGGTAAGTTCGGAGGAGCGTCGCGCAAGCTGCAGCCAATGGGAAGAAGCTCTGGTAAGTTCGGAGGAGCGTCGCGCAAGCTGCAGCCAATGGGAAGAAGCTCTGGTAAGTTCGGAGGAGCGTCGCGCAAGCTGCAGCCAATGGGAAGAAGCACTGGTAAGTTCGGAGGAGCGTCGCGCAAGCTGCAGCCAATGGGAAGAAGCTCTGGTAAGTTCGGAGGAGCGTCGCGCAAGCTGCAGCCAATGGGAGGAAGCTCTGATAAGTTCGGAGGAGCATCGCGCAAGCTGCAGCCAATGGGAGGAAGCTCTGGTAAGTTCGGAGGAGCGTCGCGCAAGCTGCAGCCAATGGGAGGAAGCTCTGATAAGTTCGGAGGAGCGTCGTGCAAGCTGCAGCCAATGGGAGGAAGCTCTGGTGGGTTCGGAGGAGCGTCGCGCAAGCTGCAGCCAATGGGAAGAAGCTCTGGTAAGTTCGGAGGAGCGTCGCGCAAGCTGCAGCCAATGGGAGGAAGCTCTGGTAAGTTCGGAGGAGCGTCGCGCAAGCTGCAGCCAATGGGAAGAAGCTCTGATAAGTTCGGAGGAGCGTCGCGCAAGCTGCAGCCAATGGGAGGAAGCTCTGGTAAGTTCGGAGGAGCGTCGCGCAAGCTGCAGCCAATGGGAGGGAGCTCTGATAAGTTCGGAGGAGCGTCGCGCAAGCTGCAGCCAATGGGAGGAAGCTCTGGTAAGTTCGGAGGAGCGTCGCGCAAGCTGCAGCCAATGGGAGGAAGCTCTGATAAATTCGGAGGAGCGTCGCGCAAGCTGCAGCCAATGGGAGGAAGCTCTGGTAAGTTCGGAGGAGCGTCGCGCAAGCTGCAGCCAATGGGAGGAAGCTCTGGTAAGTTCGGAGGAGCGTCGCGCAAGCTGCAGCCAATGGGAGGAAGCTCTGGTAAGTTCGGAGGAGCGTCGCGCAAGCTGCAGCCAATGGGAGGAAGCTCTGATAAGTTCGGAGGAGCGTCGCGCAAGCTGCAGCCAATGGGAGGAAGCTCTGGTAAGTTCGGAGGAGCGTCGCGCAAGCTGCAGCCAATGGGAAGAAGCTCTGGTAAGTTCGGAGGAGCGTCGCGCAAGCTGCAGCCAATGGGAGGAAGCTCTGATAAGTTCGGAGGAGCGTCGCGCAAGCTGCAGTCAATGGGCAGAAGTTCTGGTAAGTTCGGAGGAGCGTCGCGCCAGCTGTAGCCAATAGGAGGGTAACCTTGAGCGCGACCATGACCAAACCTGGTATAGCAACAGCCAATGCAGAAATAAATATTGCTGCGACTGGGTTTTGAACCCGCGGCGGTGCGAACAGATCACCTGGGCTGGCCACTGCACAAGAGCACTATGCTATCGTTGCTGCCGATCACGCCTCGAGTTAAACTGCTCCACACTCTTGCGTTGCGCATTGCACATCGTTGTCTTCATCAACTTTCATCTGCGGCCCAAACAGATCAGATCAGCTTAACTTCGATCACTGCTTAAATGAGTCTAATATCGTCGTCAGATGTGCCGGCGATCCAGCAAAGCAAAGCCATGAGCCAACCAGGCTGAACACATGTTTTCGCACGTCTACAGGGCCGAAACCTCAGCAGCCATGCAGACATTGCAGAATCAGGGCGTAGGAGAGCATTATTCAATAATACCAGAAGATATCTCTAATGCCTGCACAGCTACCACAGTCCGCCATTATGTCAGCAATAGAATTCCAATAAGGAAGGGTGTCAGGCAGGGAGGCGTGATATCGTCAGTGCTATTCACCGCCTGTTTACAGGAGGTATTCAGAGGACTGGATTGGGAACAGTTTGGGATTAGAGTTAATCGAGAATACCTTCGTGATCTGCGATTCATCTATGACATTTTCTTGTTAAGTCACTCAGGAGATAAACTACAAAGTATGACCAATGAGTTAGACAGGCAGAGCAGAATGGTGGGTCTAAAAATCTGTACGCAGAAAACCGAAGTAATCTTCAACAGTCTCGGTAGAGAACAGCAGTTTACGGTTGGTAGCGAGTTGCTGGAAGCGGTTAGGGAGTATACGTCTGCTTAAGGCGGGTAGTGACCACAGATCTCAATCACGAAAGCGAATAACTACAGGTATAAGAATTAGGTGGAGTGCATTTCGCAGGTTCTCTCAGATCATGAATGGCAGTTTACCAATATCCTTCAAGAGGAAAGTATTAACAGCTGTATCTTACCGGTACTTACCTATGAGGTAGAAACGTGGAGGATAACGAAAAGGGTTCAACTCAAGGACAACGCAGCGAGCTATGGAAAGAAAAATGGTAGGAGTAACGTCAAGAGACAGGAGGACGGCAGAGTGGGTCAGGGAACAAACGCGGGTTATTGACATGCTATTCGAATTCAAGGGGAAGAAATGAGCTCGGGCAGGGCACGTAATGCGAAGGCAAGACAACCGATGGCCCTCAAGAGTAACGGACTGGATTTCAAGAGGTGGGACGCATAGTAGGAGGCGGCAGAAAGTTAGGTGGGCGGATGAGATTAAGATATTTGCGGGATAAGGGAACCGTAACTGGCACAGGACAGGGTTAATTGGAGAGATATGGGAGAGGCTTATGCCCTGCAGTGGGCGTAGTCAGGCTGGCGATGATGATTACTTTTTTTACGGGCGATAATCAGTTGCAAGTATTACACGTCCTAGCTTCTCCCTTCACTGCGTCGTCTTTTAGCGTTTCAGTTTTGATACGGAGAGGCGGCGGTGCCATGTAGTGCTTAACGTCCCGACGCTGCGTGTGCGCTATGAGGGACGACGTAGCGAAGGACTCCGGGCTCATTGCGTCCACGTAAGGTTATTTGACGTGGGCTGGCATCGCACCCCACTCGGGCATCCCTTGCATTTCACCTCTGCTGTCTGTTTTTCTTTTTTCGAGAACACGAAGCTACCATGTCCTACTTCTAGTTCTGTACTTGGTGTCTGCGCGCAACTGGCAGGTAGCGTACCCTCGTGCTACGTTTGGCGACCAGACGCGCGTTCCTGAGGCTGTTATCTGCGAGGTACGACTCGCCTCAAAGGCGAAGCGGCACACTTTTCTGCGCTCTATGTCTATGTCCGGAATATGACGTCTGGGATATGATTACCGGCATAGGCAAAATTGAGAGCGAGTATGTCTTAGTACAGATGTGACGTTCAAACGCTCACACAGTGGCACATTACACTGCTCAAATTCCACAGAGTTGCGTGCCAGTTGATTTTTATTTTAGAAACCTTTTTTTCACTCAACTGTAACGCGAGCTGTACGAGTAGCTCTTTGAATAAATATACCATTATATTACTCGTGCTTGGCTATGACTTCATAAGCGATTTCCGCGCCTTAATAATTCTAAATGGCAAGCTATTCTCCTCGGTATAAAGGCTGGTCACGTGAATTCGAACCGAGGTAAAATGTAATTCCGCTAAATTCGATGAATTGTGAGAGATTAACGCAGTCCTCAAAGAAAAGAATTCATGGAACAGTTACCATCTGTCAGGCGAATTTCGGTGACAGACGACCGTGCCTGATAGGTTCTCCCAGGGCCATTAGGTACTGCCTTCCCCTCCTCGCCACTTTTAAGCTCCCGAGCTGCTCTCATAGAAATTAAAATGTACAGGGAGGATGTAGATAACAGGATAGCACAGATTCGGGCAACAGCGAGAAAGGAAGGACGCCTTCGGACACAGCGTCCTCAGGAAACGGACAGTAGTTGATTAGACGAAAGTATCGTTTTCGATTTCTCCAGTTAAACAGGTGTCTTTCAGTGACGAGTGCGTTTTCAGTTAAGAAATGGTGAACTCGCTTGAACTAACAAATGCCTCTTGTGTTATCAGTGCGTTTCAATGTTCTCCAACTCGAACGTCGTTTGTGGTAAATTTGTATCTTTCCTTCTGTTCTACCATTTTCCTCCGTAGTATAGAAACTGCTTAAGGGGAGGCTCGCAGCCCGAAAAGGGCGTTCATAAGGCATTGCATAAATAGAGTAAGGTCAAAGTGGAAGCCGGAGCACCAAATCCACTCCGGAGAGTCAAAATAAGGCCATGTCTGGGCCTTAAATAGCCTGCAGAGAGCTATTTCTGAATAGTGGCTTGCAACCTTCTCGGCCGCAGCTACTGCATTATTCACTCCTTTCCAATCTCTTTACTTTCCGTGACTTCTGGCCTTCTCGGACATGCATTCACGACAAAAATACAATATAGTCCTTTTTAGCTCTAAGTGTTGTTGAATTCTGTCCAAGTGGAATAAAGAGGTTTTTTTTTTCCTCTAACGTGGGGCATGTGTTGGTAACGTACACTTTCTTCCATCAGCTGCCGACGCCTGATAAAATTAGGAAAATCTGCTTGCATTGTGCTAGGGCAGACCTACAGGAACTAAGAAGAGAGAACAGTGCAACACAGAACGCCAGAACGTCGTAGGACGACACACAACGCAAGTGTCCTGCTTCGTGTAGGCTATTTTTCCTTCGTCCGTGTACGCCTGCCCCAGCACTATGGAGTTCTTCACGAATTCCGTTTGTCGCCGCCCAGGGATACAATCGTGATCGACTAGCGAAACATAAACATGCTACGGACGAGACCTTGATAAAAACTGTCGCGCACAACCTGCACCATAAGTCGACACCCCCCTCCCCAGTCAACACTAATTTCGTTTCCAGCCACGCTTCATGTTGACGCAGAGCAGGCGAATCCTCCAATCGACTTTCGAGATGCGCATCTGGCTTCCAGCCAACGACAACAAACACTCAACAGCGGGAATGAATGCACGCCCCCTTCCCCCCGACGTATGTGCATACCTCTTCGTATAAGCGGTGGTTTTAGGCCGTGTGTAAAGAGGTTGAGGAGACATTCTATTAACAAACATTCTGCAGAGCACCTACTATAAGGCTACGTTGAAAGGTCAACATGCACAAGCCATATTTTTGCACAGCGCAGTGATACATTTCATTAATTGGAGCCAGTTTACTAACATATACTTAGCTGGCTCCATTACCAGCAAACATTAATCACACTATTTGTTCCCTATAGCTGAAAATAGAAAAACGAGATATTGCGTTTCGTTCATCGGTGCTCTTCGTGTTTCATTCTGGCCTGATAGTAGCTTTCGTCACTGTGTCGCTCCACCTTTTTGAGATAGGTACTTCGAACGCTGTCCAAGTTTACCGGGGGGAGAAGTTCGTACGGTCAGCAATGCAAACAAACTCCCAGGGTTATCTGGCGACAACCCTGAACGCGTTAGAAACAAGCAGTCTTGGCCTCGTCACTCCGGCAATTACGGCGCTGCGCCCTTGAAGTTCCGGCCAAATCCTTTTCTGCTCGGCATGTGAACAGAGAGTGCTCCTCCGCTGAACTATTTGCCCTGAAATTTGCAGTGCAACCCACGAATCCGATTGATTGCTCGGTTGATTGATTGATTGATTGATTGATTGATTGATTGATTGATTGATTGATTGATTGATTGATTGATTGATTGATTGATTGATTGATTGATTGATTGATTGATTGATTGGACATCTTGGGCGAAAAATGGTGTTCAGCATGGTTTTCGTATGGAAGTATTTTAGTCTAGGAGCAGTCCGCCCCTGACCCCAGCTCCTCATCCTCGAGACTAGTTTAGGAAAATGGCGAGGTATGGACTCTTCTTGCACAAATGTCAATTTTTGGCGCAATCCAAAGGTATTAACAATTTCGGATAATTCTAACAATAATATTGTTGCGTGCAATTCGCATTAACAAAGATAGACTGCGTTTCTATTTATTTCCTGGAGCCAAGTTATTTTTCTTCTGTAACTGTGAAATTATCACAGCGGCACGACCTTGATCACTCGTGGCATACTGCAATCAGCGATCCAGAGCGGAGCTCTGGATCCACGAAGGAGCGAAAATCAGTCTGGGCCAATAAGAACTGAGGATTTCAATCGGAACCGCCCATTCAAGCTCGCTCTTTCGTTGGTTCAGCAAGAAACGTGTTCTGAATCGCCAATTGCAACACGCCATTATCCAAAGAGCAGAGCTGGAGGGCTCAACGAAGCTACGGAAGCTCCGTGTGCAATCGAAGCTTTTAAATTTACAGAGGTTGTTCAAAGCGATTTGACGAGATATGTATGAAATCATGGTGGTGCGAAGCAATGCATCAAGAGGTTGCCTACGGGCTAAATGTTTCATTGAAGCATTGCACCAGACAACCTACATGCCACAAAGCGTTTCGAAAACTCATTTCAAACTAGCGTTACTGTCAAACAGTCGCGGCTTTTCAACTTCGCCATCTCAGGAGCCGAAGGGTGCTTTTGCCAGGCATACACGGTATGTCTGAAAGGTAGATGACTTTTCTTATTTCGATTTTTTTTCACGCTTACTAAGCTAGAGCAACGAGGGCTCACTCTATTTCACAGTATTGTCCTCCCGAGTTCATGTATATAACTCATCGTTCCTCCCACTCCTAGAAGCCTACTGCCCGGTCCTCGTTTGGGGTGACCCCGGGGTGCCTTGCCGCGCTTCCTTTCGTATCTGCGGTAGTCTAGAATATCTTGCCCTTCAAATGGGACCTCGGCTCTTGTAATGGCTGGAAGCCTGATGAAGACGCATTTGGGCTTCAGGGTGTCATGCTTCGCCTGAAAGCCCCGCACGTGGCGTGATGAACGGGCAGGCGCATTGTTGTGGTGAAGCTGTTAGCCGTCGGATTTCTGCAGCTGATAGCGTATTCTTCTTACAGCATTCCTAAAACGGCGAGGAACTGCAAATTAAGGCTCCTCGTTTACTGTCTGGCCAAAAGGATTGCGCTGACTGTAGAGAACTACTTTGTGATCAAAGAGAACTGTTGGCCAGATTAGTTTTCTGATAGCCTGCCATCGTTTGTTCGGACGTGGAAACCTGCCAAGTTCCTGTGACTGGAGTCCATTTTGCTTTTTCTGTCGCCGCCGCACTGCTACGTGTCACCTTCTGTCATATGCTTTTTCATAAAACCTGGACCATCATTAGCAGCTTCTATTAAGCAATGTGCAAACTTATAGCGCTGTTACCCTTTTGGTTCTTGTTTGAAGCTGAGGTACGAATGTTACCGACGCGCGAGTTATGCCTAAATCGTTGGTAAAAATGTGAGAAATGGTACTCCGTAGAATTCCAAGTTCGTCTCCCAGTTCTTTAACTGTCAATCGGATGTTTTTGTCGGTCACGGCAATCATCCGATTCACACTTTCAGGCTTCCTGGCAATGCATCCTAAAGCGCCCATTACTTTCAAAATCACTGCGGCCATACCTGAAACACTGGTACATGATTTCATCTGTGTTCATCTCACCGAATTGTTGTCGAGTACATTAAAAAGTCTTCTTTAAAGCTTCCGCACTTAGTTTAGCAGTCACTGCAAATAGATTTGCGATACACGAATCACACATCAACGCCCAATTCCGTCTTTGGTTCTATAAAGCTGTTGATTTTTTGAGAGCGGTAAATGATCACCGAGAAAGGGTTGAGCCTTATCTTGAACACCGTGCACACTGAGCCAAAAAGAAGAGGTGGCACCCATCTTCCGAGGGAAAATTACCTAGTTACTCGGAAAGGTCACGCTATATAAAGTGGTAACAATGAACCTGGACGTAACCTAGATTTTCAATCATCAAAAACGTGGAAGAAAGGGAAATGCATAAAAAAGGATAACGACCGGACTGCGGAAAAACGGGCGCATCGATTCTCTTGCGCCGCGATTGGACAGCAGTTCACTACGGGCGGCTCTACAGATTTTGTTTCTCTTTCTAATGTCAGCTGGTCTGAGCTCCCACATTCAATCAATTCATCGACTGAGTTGGCTGTCTCATTCGGCCCTCGAGCCATTTTGTCAGGGCTTCGTTACACTATCACGCGTGTGAATAGCAAACTATCTTCCCGGCACGTCTATGTATATCTCATCTTGTTCTTGGCGTTCTATGGGCGTCGTGCATATCGACGATATTCAAGAAGTCGACGCCACGGTGCGACGGCGCCGCGAACTAGTGTAAGAAGGATTGGTGTGGGCGGAATATCGTCTCTTGCTACGTTGCCCGAGCGTTTCGCCGGCGCATCCAGGAGTTGTTGTCGAAGTTTTGCGAAAAAAAAAAACAAACAAACAAATAGGAGGGCTATTGCATGGATGTTTGCGCGCTAACGCTATACAAGAGCCGCTAAGCGTAACTTCGTGGGTTTTCAGATGCCAGCAATGCAGACAAACCACTGGAACACGACGTTTTCGTACTGTAATGGAATCCTTGCAGGGCCATGACAGCGCAGTTCTTATCAGGCATCCAGCCTATATTTTTAAAGACATGGTTTGCCAAGACTAGAGGGGCCTACGTACCATCGGGGACAAAAGTGGTATACTCCGCGCGGCGGGAGCCGGAGCAAAGGAAAACTGCTGGACTTTGGCGAGCTAAAGCACGAAACATTGAAACGAGCCAAGCGACATGCCTGCTGATAATAAAGGTCACGCATTGGCTGTCTCGACCCCAGATGTCGCCTGTAGATGGCATTGCAACGCAGTTTTCTGTTGATCCGGCTCCCGCCGCGTGGAGTATACAACTTTTGTCCCTGATAGTACATACGTGCCGCAGTTTGTTACGGGGCACCGCTGAGCACACATGAGAAATGAGCACATTTCAAGTGCAATGAGTTGCGTGCAGGACTGTATTTGTATATCACTATGCGTGCATGCATGCATGCATAGTGATATAGCGCTTTGTTACCCACAGAGAATGGGGCAAGGTTATATAAAGATCTCATTTGAATACCATTTCATTCTGATTCTTTTTGCACTTTTATTGCTCTGTACCCTGCTTGTCACTGGAATCAGTCATACAAACGGGCGGATGTAGAGAATAGAACAGAACCGGACGAAAATACCTGTCATAGCGGCCTTACATTCACTGCATGCATTCCATCCTCGGCTTACGAACAAATTGAGAGTGCAAGGTGCGGTAATGTGCTGAGCGAAGGCGATGCACAGCAAAAGGCGACTTCATTGCTCTCGCTTTCCACCTGTGTCACGCCGCAACTAGCGTGCGTCATGGTAAAGTGTGAGGAGTGCCGCCGAAGGGGAGCAGGGGAATGCGCAGACTAAAGGGCAAGGACTGAAAACGGCGTCGCGTGCGAGTGTCATGCTTCTCGGCCCCAGCGAGTGGGGAATGGTTTCTTCTCGGAAGTCGGCTCGAAACCCGAGACGACGACAGGACGGCTGGGGTGGACTGGCGCTGTGCTTGTTTTCGTTCCTGCTAGCTGGCCAAAGCGGCTAACAGTGGAGCGTGTGTTTTAAATTGTGTTTGTTTCTTCTTGTTGCAATAGCTTCTAGTTAGCCACGGCGGCGTACAGCGAGGCGTGTGTTTTAAATTGTGTACTTGTCTTTTTCCTTGTGATCTCTTACTTCTAAACGATGGCAGGAAAGGCATCTATTGGCTAAAAAGTAAGTTTCGGCGGGAGGATTGTCTATTGGCTGAGGATGGATTTTTTTGGCGCGAATGTGACGAGATGGGTGCGCGCGAAGGAGAGCGCCGAGGTTGGGTGTGTGGCAGCCGGACAGATCGGTCGTGTGTGGCCGGTGGTGGTCCCGGAGCCGAGAGCGTGGAGTTGGAGACGGGAGTTACTTGAGCGGCGGCCGGACGGGTTGGCCGTGTGTTGGCCGGCGGTGGTCCGGAGTCGTGGAACTTTTGAGGTTTTGCTTTTAGTTGAAGCGCAGAGGCCGAAATCTTTTCGGCATATGTAAATCAGTTGTGTATATGTTTGTATTAAATAATTTCTTGATGGAAGCCTTCCAAGTGCCTTATCATCCGAAGACCTGTACATCTGATCTCACCAGTAGTGAAGTACGTCCCCAGGGTCACTCACGAGACCCGCCCTCTACGACTCCACATCAACATCAGGAGAACAGCAACATCAACGAGAGAAACAAGAAAAATTCGTGACTACCTGTATACGAGATTATAAATCTATAGTTGCATTTCAAGTAGCGCATGGTTAAAAAATTTATGGCCAAGGAAAAAGGATAAAGTACGCAGCGTTATATGTTAGAACTAAATGCAAGGTGACGGCACGCTTTTTAGGTGGTTCTGAAGCAGCGTCGCAAAGTGATAATCGCTGGGTCTTCCTTACAAGACCTTCTGGTTTTACCATTCACCCGTTGTACCAGTGTCTTGATCGTCGATGGGGTGAATTTTAAGCTCTCTCCAAGGCACGCGTCCACCGCCTACCGCTCTGCTTTCATGCTGGCCGTTTTCAAACGAGAAAGAAATTTTTTCCTTGTTTCTCGTTCATTTCTTTACATCCACGAGGAGAGAAGCTGTTTGGCTCGCACGAGGTTGCCGCCATCGGCCAACAAGCGTAAGTTTATTGCGAAATTATAAAACAAGAGTTATTCTACATGTACTGACCTTGGGAGTAATCGCCGCGGCGGCTAAGCGGTTATTGTGCTCGGCTACTAACCCGAAAGACGTGGGTTCTATTCTGGCCGCGGCAGTCGCACTTCGATGAGGCGAAATGCTCGAGGTCCGTGTACTGTGCAATGTTAATGAAAATTTAAGAACCCCAGGCGGTCGAAATCACCGGAGCCCTCCACTACCGCGCCCCTCGTAGTCTCAGTCGCTTTGGGACGTTAAACCCCATGAAGCCAAACCAGTCTCCCGTAGCGCCGCCATATTGGATAAGTTGGAGCGACCCCTCTAGGTGGTGAAAATCGCAAAATACCACAGTACAACACTTCTATAACAGGCCGGTGTTTTATTCGATGCTCTGAGGAAGCACCTATACGCTTCAGTAAAACAGTGCGGCGCACCATGCTTACAAAAGCAAAATGTAAGCCGAGGTGCCTGAGCGGTCCTTGTGACTGTTGACATGCCCCGCGACTGCCCGTAATCAAAAAGGTAAAGAGCGGGCACCCTGTATATATTTCTGACCCCGTATACCTTACATGACCCAGCGAGAAAAATGGAAAAAAAACTATCAACGCCGAGAGGAATAGCTGTAGCTTTGAGATCCCTTCTTCTCACATACGTGTAGTGGTCATAGGACCAAAAGAAATAGCAAACTGTCAGGACGCTGCTACAAGAAACGCCTAAATAGGAGAGCACCAGATGAAGCTACTTTTACTGCAGGGTAAACACGGGAGCGCAGGCGTGCAAAGGCCTCTGTAATTATGTTCGTTGCACTCAAAAGAATGACTGCGCTAAAAAGTACAAGTTGATTTCAATCTACAGGCTTATTCAAGGAATTTAGCCCTCTGCCCCCGGATCTACACTCTTAGAAAATTCTAAGGTAGTAGTACTTACTAACTTCGGGGTTGTAACTGAATGTCACATATGTTACTACCCTGTTAGTAGCCGCAGTTAATTACGGAAAGGTTAGCAACAGTTACTAACCCATCGAGTTAGTAGCGGCGGCTACCCGCAGTTAGTAACGGGAAGCTAGCAGTATGTACTAAGAAAATGAACAGAAACTCGCATATGTTGGTAGATTCATCGTACGGTGCATGAGCTGGCATAGCCTGTCAAATTTATGCGTACTCGAAAAATAAAAAAAGCTTCACAGTCAATTTGACTAATTCCGGAATCCAGACAGAGCTATCAGAGCGTGCTGGCCGTAACAACCTTACTGTGCGTACACAAATCTTCAGAATGCAGGAAAATCACAAATCAGGAAGAGCGCTCGTCCCTGTCTACTTCTCTGTACGTGTCTTTTATTGCGCCCCTGTGTCCTCCTGAAAAGTTATGAACCAACACGCCCAAATACAAGTACTTCAGGAAGAGTCACACTCGCGCACTGCACGTGCACAGGTAAATCTTTCTCAGTCTTATATACTCCGTAAAGCATACTCTCATTTACGGTCTAGTGGCTCGTACCGATTGAGCTAAGATACTAGCGTTAATTACGAAGTTGAGATTGTCGAAACAGCTTAGCCTACGTAACCATATGACCCTGCAGAAATGTTTAATTACGAAACCAGTTTATTGGCACGACAGTCTGAATCAGTTATATTTTTTTACTTTATTTTAGGATTAAAGGAACGGTTACAAACTAAGCAGTAATTAGCGACCATAGTTAGTAAAAGGGTAGCAAGGGCTACTTTTACTAACTATGCCTTGGAGATGGTAGTAAATAGCTGATAAAAAGTAGTAAAACGAAGTCACAGTTAGTGACTGCTGCACTTACTACCTTTTTACTAACTTCTTTTAAGAGTGTACATCACGAGTAAGAAATTTTCTACGAAAGAACTAGAGAGCATTTTTTTGTCAGCTAAGAAATGTCTAAAGTAGTACATGGTGTCACGCTCGCAGAGGACGGCTGCAGATCTGCCCCTAAGTACATGTAGGTTCGGATTGTTTTCGGATTGGCCCGCGATGGTTAGTCACCTGATTTATCTGACTTCGGTTGTAAGTGCAAACGTTCCTAAGTATATAGTGCCAAACTTGCGTCGGCCTCCACGCTGCGAGAAAAAGGTTTAAGGCAAGTGTTATAGACAGCAGGCAGCGCATGATACGAGATATGGTGCCACTATAATCGGACACAACTTAAGAAAGAAGCGGCATGTGCTCCTCAAAGGGGGCACTCCATCGAATGGCTCCGACCTACCGGCACGGCAATAGGTCGAAGGCGTGGGCTGGAGGGCCTCCTTTGAAGAGCAATTGCTCCTTCATGTACTGAAGCACCTTTGTCATTTCATGCCACCCGAGCAATTAAAGATAGAAGTTCCGTGTAGTGCTATTCGTGTCTACAGTTTCAAAGGCACCGCAGTAACTTTGCCGCCAACAGAACCAGAAGGCATGTTTTTCCGCACATATATATGCGCCCAAATAGCTCAAACGGCTGCGAATTGTACAGAGAAACCGCAAACGATAAAAGCTCGCGCATTTGTCAAAATCGCGAAGAAGCAATATAGCACTCAGCAGGACGACGGCAATTGTGAGGCGCATAAGTTCAAGCCGCCATTCGGCCTCCTCCAGCCCTAAGGCAAGTACAAAAACCCGTCGTGGCGCCCGCCAGCTTGCTGTTGACTGCTACAGGTGAGCAGGCCAGCACACAGAAAACCCACCGCTAAGAGACAGCGGCATTCACGCATTTGCGGTGTAGAGTGCGTATATACAGGGCGTTTCATCTAAGACTTTCCACAGTTTTTAAAAGTAGGCGTTTTGAGTTAGAGGAGCGCTTTTTTCGGCATAGCACTGTCAGCGGTTTAGTACATCAGAATACAGCTAAAATGCGCTAACTAGCAGGTTCGTTAACTGATATTTAAAAGTTAACTTTTTAACTATTACTGTTAAGCTCTTCAATTATTGAGAGACGTACAGCCCACCGTAAGTAATATACAATCAGTTTTTAGACTTCCGTAGACGCGCTTACGCTCGGCGTTGTGGCCCAACAATTTTTGGCAACATCGCGCCAAATTAAATGCGCTTTCGAAAAGCTTGCAGGCAAAGCAACCTCTCTAGTGCACCTAACTCGTCGAGATAGCCAAAATTTTCTGGGCCACAGCACCGCGGGTAACCGCGTCTTCGAAATTCTGAAAACTGATATGGATATTATTTACGATGGGCTACATGCACCTAATAGTTACGGAGCTTAACGGTACTATCCAAAAAGTTAACTATTCAGTATTAGTTAACCAGCTTGCTAGTTAGCACGCCGGTGATTACTAGCCTGCTAGACAGCACGTCCAGTTAGTACATCTCTGTGGTACTAGACCTCCGACAATGCTATGCCGAATAAAGCGTTTTTCTAACTCGAAAAGGCTATTTTTAAAAATTGTGGAATCTCTTGGGGTGAAACGCGCTGTATGAAGCGTTCGCCATCGTCCCCATAGCTGCATCAAACTGCGTTTGCGCTTGTGGGCTTGTGTATGTGCGTGCGCGTGCGCGCGTGCATCCTCTCCTATTCAATCCGTGGATGCTTTGCAAATCCTTTTCCATGTCGCGCCGCACGCCACAGTTCTTCATCTCGAAACGTGGCACTCTATACTTTTGTCACAGCGGCGCGCGCCGAAGCAGTGGCTCGCTATACTGATGCCACATTGGCCACCAGAACAACAAGTAGAGCATATATAAACTTTCTGTCCGCGCCGACGGCAATTTTATTATAACTCGTCCCACAATGATGGCGAGGGGGAAGGTAAATTTCATTATATCCGTGACGGAAGCTGCGCGCGCCGCCAGCCCACTGCCGTCGAAAAGGATTGAATAAAGGAAAGCGATAAAAATTATCAGTCCAAAAGCGAGTCGGCCTCTCGCGGTTTTATACTCGGGCCTCTATCACGGTCGTCCACAGAGCATTAATCCTCATTTCGAGCTTGCGTCCGAGGAGTATTCCATTCATTGAAAATGTCTCACTCGAAATGGAAGTTCTCTTTTTTTTTTTTCGGTCGGCGTTCAATAACGGACACTGCAATTCCCGAGGAAACCGCCGACGTATAGGGTATACGTATTACGCTATCAATTTCAAAGATGTGGGCCCCATTCGGGCACAAGCATAATCAAGTGTGCATCTTAGATTGTGCGAGGTCTGTTCTGGGACGTATACGCGTGCGTTCTGGTGGTTAGGGAGGAAAGAAATGAGGACAGCAGAACGAACCTTCGAAGTGATGTCGACAATGTGGCAGCTTTGAACCTCTCGCTCAAACACGCACGGTTAGAAAACAAATGGAGCGAGAAAATAACGAGGAAGATGAAACCGCACGTTTCATTTTTAAGATTGGTTTCGTAGATTGCGTCTTTTTTTATTTTATTTTGATTTTACGTCTGCGAAGCCGTTTCTTGGGGTATTAAACCTAATTCTCCAAAGGGCACAAAGGACAGCGCATACGCGAGAAGATGAGTTGCTGGGGTGGCGCTGGGCGACAGTTAGCGACTTTGCGGAACCAAGCGTATCGACCCAGACTCATTGTTGGAACAAATCAAGATGTAGCTTCATTTTATAGCGCACACTTTTCTTCCTCCTAACTTGGTGCGATCGCAGTGCTCGCCAAATATGAATACCCTTTGGAACTGATCCAAAAACCCAGTGTCACCTACCTTCTTCCAAGAGGCGCTCTGATTTCAGTATTTTTGTCGCTCACATTGCGCCTAAAGTCGTTCGCAGAGGGGCGAAAGAAGAGCGTAAAATGAAAAAAAAAAAGAAAGAAATAGAAAGGGACATCCTCTGGCTTTGTTTATTTTGATTAAACAAACGGGCGCGGACTTACAGCTGCGTTTTATTCCGCTGACGTATACTGGCATAAATATGATTCATGATGAATGCTCTGAATAAAGGGCAAACTGTCGGCTCCTCAGCCACCGGCCTCCACCGACCTGCGTCCTTCACTGGCAACAATGCTCTTCCTCGAGCTGGGTTCGCCTATATTTATTTTTCTTTACTTTTTTTTCTCCGTTGGCTGCTGTGGAGTTGTGGGTGGAGAAAAAGAAAAACCTCTCTCCATTGCCCGCATTTAAAAACTGAGCCGTCTCAGGCCGGGCTTCGGGAAGACGGAATTCCGCGGTTCTCTGAACCCAGAGGCTCTGGTGGCTCCGAGGAGTGCTGCTTTTGCGACTACGCCGAAGTCCCCATCGCCGTGTGATGGAATCGACGGTTAAAGGGAACAGGATTCACGAAGCGCGTAAACAGAAGCAAGGTTTCTTTCTCAATCCAGTCGGATACAACTCAAGAACCAAGCGGCTTTTCCCCGTCAAAGGAACCCTTCCAGCCAATGGCGTCGGCCGATGGTGATGGCCCTGCTAGTGTGACAGTGAAGGGAGCGGCACGACCATTGAGGGAGGGGACCATCCTCTTTCATCTACCACCTCCTGCATCGTCATGCTAGGAGGGTCATGAGAATCGGCCGACGCCATTGGCTGGAAGCGGATCCTTTGACGGAGAAAAGCCGCTTTGTTCTTGAGTTGTGTCCTACTATAGGTGATTTCGGAACCACTAACGGGATTTTTATTTTTAATGTGTGCATATACAACAAGCTGGACGCAGGAGCCAGGCCCGACTCACGCCAAAGAGCGTTTGCACTCGAGATTATGCCGGACGACCAATCAAAATCTGCGTCAGTAGTGACGTGGAGGTCCCATTACAGCCTTTGACTTCGGGACCTCCTTCTGCATAATATTTATTTATTTATTTATTTATTTATTTACTTATTTATTTATTTATTTATTTATTTATTTATTTATTTATTTATTTATTTATTTATTTATTTATTTATTTATTTACTTGTTTATTTATTTATTTATTTATTTATTTATTTATTTATTTATTTATTTATTTATTTATTTATTTATTTATTTATTTATTTATTTATTTATTTATTTATTTATTTATACGTACATACTGCAGCCCACCAGGAGCTGTTGCAGGAGTGGGGATATAGAATACATGAAAAGATTAAATATGCTCATAAATCCATGTGTGCATACATAAAAAATACAAACAAAATACTATATATGAACAAAGAAAGGTGTCAGTGACATTCAATGGCAGCCAAAAATTGCGGAAATGGAAGTGAACGAATTTCACCAGGCAGGGAGTTCCTGCACTCGATGTTACTTGGAAAAATGCTGATGTACATGTCAGTCCGTGCGTAAAGTGGAAAAATATTTAAACAGCGGTGGCGCCTAGTAGATAATGCAGCAGAGAAGGTAACGTGGGTGTTCGGCGACATGAGGCGCGGTGAGTTAATGATCGATGTATACTTAAGAAATGTATAAGCAAATAAAGACTGATTCTGAATGCATCTCAAAGCGTAGCTCTATGCTACATGCAGAGTTGCCGCAGTTCGATTATGCCCGGGTACCCAAGCGTAAAACGGAGCGCGCCAGCCAGTGTTCCTCAGGGGCACTTTTAATGCCTCATGCGAGCATGTATCTCTGGCACGCATAGTTCCGGATGGGTTGGTCTTAGCGCACCGCGCTTTCTGCTTCGTCAAGAATGCGACCGCTTTCAGAGTGCGTGCTCGTGTGCCCGCCGTGGTTCGAGCCTGTCTTGGCGGTGTGATTCCTCAACTACTGAATCCCGGCGTCAAGCTTCTATCGTCGCAAAGTTTAACCATGGCAAAAAGCGGGACACCTGCAGTGAGGAAATATCGCACTTGTGTGCACGCATACCAGGTGTTTCTGCGAAGACTAAGTGATTCTCAAAAATAGGCTTTTTGAGGTAAAATTTGGCTTTTTTAGCATGGTGCTGGCGGACACCAGAAAACTGGTGAATTGTTTCAAGTAGTAAGCCGGTTAACTAAATTTTAATAATAAACTTTTTAACTATTACACTTAGGCGCCTAGTTGCAAACAGAGACTTGTAGCCGGTCGTTAGTAATAGCCAAGCCAGGTTTTAGAATTTTGAAAACACGATTACCTTTGGCGCTGTGGCTCGACAAATTTACAAAATTTAGCTTTTTTTACTAGTTACGTGCAGTGGAAAGGTTGCTCAGTCTGCATGCTTCTCAAAAAAGCTCATGTGTTTTGGCCCAATGCGACCAAATTTTGTCGAGCCACAGCGTCGAAAAAAATCGCGTTTTCGCAAATTTAAAAACTGATATGGCCATTTTTTACGACCGCCTACCCCAGCAGCACACCTAATAGGCCCAATATTGGAATGTATTGGAAAAGGCCAGGGCTACACAGGACCGCAGTGAAGCCGTCCATTTCCAATATTGGGTACAAATTTCTAATTGCAACTAGGCGCCTATAAATATAATAGTTAAAAGTTAACTATCATAAATTTGTTAACCAGCTTAGTACTTAAAACGATCCACCGGTTCTCTGGTTTCCGCCAACACTGCTAATACTATGCCGCAAAAGCCATCTTTTTACCCCAAAAAGCGTATTTTTGAAAATTACTGAGTCTTCCCTTAAACACCCTGTATATCGGCAGATATTGCCGAAATTCCAAAGACCAACTTTTTCGGCACGGTGCGTGCCAGCCAGATCGTCGCTGCAAGAGCACGCTGAGAAGTAATTTGTTCGCGTGCTCCCTTTTAATTTGGGGGCAGCTGCACAACTATAAACCCGAGCAAAGCCAGCCATTGAGGCCTAGAAAGGCTGCCTTGTACTCGAGGTGGAGCGCAGCCCAACCTTTCTTTTATCTTTCATCGCCTAAGGCGAAGCCCTTTCTAAAAAACAAACCACGAACATTCTCTCAAACGTAGTGTCTCTGTGAGCCTCCAAAACTTATATTGCTTCGGCACTTTGCACTTCTCTACTTCCTTAGATTTCAACTTTGCCCGAGAAATATTATATGATGATGACTCACAGACTTGTGTTGTTAAGGCTTATCGAGTCGACTCCCAAAAGGCACTTTTTAGGTGAACTAGGGTGCTTAAGACGTTTAAATAAATGAATTCGTGAGTAAGTGCACTTTCTTAGTTTACAAGCAAGAAGCCGAGGGGGTAAAAAGTTGGGCGACATAATGTCAGCAGATCTCACGCGCGAATTGATGACAAAGACGCAGGTCCTTTGACCTACCTCTACATAGTAATATATTATTTGAAGCACATTAAACGCTTGTTCTGCTGCTCCGCAAAAGTTAGAGAGAAAACACTGAAGGTAAAAGATTTTTGCCAAAAGTACGACAGGACAACCGATACTTCCAAAAAGATCCAGTGATATATATACGCGCACCGGTACATGCCATCAGGAATGTATACTCTCACTCTGGTTTCCGCATGACTTCTGCAGTCTGGCGAGAGCGGAAAACAACTCCGTCCCCCCCCCCCCCCCCCCCCCCACCCCCCATCACACACACACACACACACTTCCTTCCCTTCCTGTATCTCTCCTGGCGTCCAGCTCAATTCCCATGTCTGCTCGCCGAGATCTGGCAGCGGCAGCAGTCAAGAAAGCACATAGTCGAGATTGCACGCGTGTGTGTGGGCGTATGTTCGCCTTTCGACTTGGTTAGTCGACTAGTGCAACAGCGCAATAACAGTCAGGTTCAATGACCAACGCTGCGTAAGTTTTCTTTGCTTCCTTCTTACGTTGTCGGCCCTCGCTGCGTCTGGCAGCTATAGACTCCATTGGCTTCCGCTCGTGACTCCACTTTCGAAGACGTAGGAAAGAGGCGTGCAATAGCTTCCCGAAAAACGACAGGAATGTATAAATGCGCCCTAACTCGCATCTCTCCATAGCCGGCCGACCTGTTTACTCACGAAGCTGGCGCCGGGCGCCGAACATAGAACTTTGGTGTTTTTCTAGTGGCTGCAGCTGCTCTTTCGAAAAACGACACGCCTGTAGGTACCTCGATTGTACCACCGCATGGCGACCTCTATAAATTCCTCCCAGTGTTTGTTTCGATGTAAATTATTTGGACAGAACGCCATCAATACGCCTGGGACGCAATCTCCTAAGGCAGGTGGGAATGATGTCAGAAAAGATCCCGCGTCCTGTTTCGAACTATTTCCTTAAGTATTTTCTCGCGGCTATCCTTACGCCATCACACGATCGCGAGGAGTGGGTGGAAACACACAGTCGCTGGGCGGGGATCAAACTTTGAGGCGCTTACCACGTCTGATAGCGTCTCCACATTTATTTGCGTCGTACTCGTGTTGCTCGGTTGCGTTCTGCGCAGAATCAGCGAACGAGTAATTTATCTCTTGTTGAAATGTACTTCATCTTGGGGGATTCCCCTGAATGCAACAGACGGAGAAGCGAGCGAGATCGTTGTTCTCGTAAACAGCACTATGCGCTTTTTTTTTTTACTGTGATAGCAGGCACAGCGGCACTCGGTGCAAACGCCGGCTTTATCTCTGTGAAGACAGGAAATTCTCTTTGTGTGAAGCCTGCACCCCCCGAAAGCGCTACAAATCTCCCCAACCGAACTCCACCCAGCAGAAGCGCCAGCCACCCCCCACTGATTACCTCTACCCTTGGAAAGGTCTCCACGCACTAGAAGCCCCCCGCAGAAGTGGAACGAGACAGCGACGGCAAAATCGAATTCAAGTACGCAGTGGAAAACCCAGCTGCCCTTCGAAAGCACCTCACCACCTTACCCCCCAGCCTAAGGGGCTGCCTGACCACCCATCGGCATCCATCGGCACCCTCGACCCTCTTCCCCACCCCATCTCCACCCACTAGAAGCGTCACCTACCCAACTCCGCCCAGCTTGATTCACCCCCCAGAAAAATTCTGTCGTGTGTGTGAAGCCTCGGCTTAGAGAAAAAGCATCAAAGTAATCATCGAGGGTAAATCCAACTGCTATCGCACCTTTCTCGCATCAGGCTTTATGATCGTCCTGGCAATCTTTTGTCACTCGTTTGTAAACTTGTTTTCCTTTTTTCATTTTCTTTGCAGCTGCATTCCATATTCAGATATATGGACCAAGGGTTTGCGAACATTGCTTTTTCGAAACTGAATCGAATACCAATAGTGTAGTTGAAGACCGTATCGACTACGAATCCAATAGTGAAAGCACCGAATCGAATACAAATCGAATATTTGTGTGATTACTGGCTACTTGCGCGAATATTCATGCGAAGCAGGGAAGTGTTAGCGGCCATGCTATAAATCATAGAATTGCAGCTGGCGCTGTCGATAAATACAACACTTTGTCCACTATGGGAGACGCAATACGAAGTCTTTATGAAAACTCAGTCACCTTCATCTAGTACGCATGGGAAAATTACTTTTTGTTACTGGTGACGGAAGCGTGCAATCTAACCCCAAATCTCAACTGATGGCAAAGATGAGACTTTGAGCCATGGCTTCCGAGATCGAGCATTCGGCAAGGTTAGCTAAGCTTGACTGAACCCCGCCGCGTCGCACAACCTTGATGGCCATATATATTAGCATTACGAATGCCAACACACGAATGCAACGTGTGGGAGTGGGCCCTGTTTTTGAAACACTCGAACGTCATACCAGTTGTTCGAAAACTACTCGAAAACTTGACAACGAATTCGAGTCATTTGGAATAATTTTGAACATGCGCTATTTAATCCGTTGTGCGAAACGAATGCATGAATATTTGATTCGATATCCGGAATTCACATACCCTTACTATTGACTGTGTATACATTCATGGTGATGTGAACTAGATATATATGCACACTTCTGGGATATTAGGTATACACGAATGAGAGGGCATAGTGGTCTGGCTTTCGATATTGTTCTTGGCGCTATTTTCAGCCAATTTCCAGTGTTCAACTGCGTTAAAATATGGCCCAGGACAGAACCAAGCAGAACTTCAGTTGTCCAACGTGGATTAGCGCCTGTTGCTGGTGGTCCGCTATCTTGATACGATGGCGGCACTTCTGGCCGCTGAATCATGCGACGTGCTAACGTAACTCAGACACGTTAGGCCTTATGCCTAACTATAACATGAATAGCGTGCTCTTTGTTTCTCACCTTACCAAGAAAACCGCGGGCCTATACATTTAGGCAACAACTGTCATCAAACAACAATATCGTCCCAATGTGGTTATAGCCTTCGACTCTTGCTTCAGAAATGGTTTCGAAATTTTATTTCGAAATTTTGCCAAGCTAAGACGGCTGAACAGTAATAAGGAAACTGAGCAAAAAAGCGAGCAGGAAGGCATAAATCAGACTTGAAAACGAGACCGCCCCTCCAAACCGATATCTGATGACCCTTGAAATGCCAAAGAAAAAACAAATTGGGGTAAAAGTTTTGCCTTTCGTACATCTTTGTGTCATATTTAGTACAGAAAAGCAAGTTACGCGCATTGCATGGCTTCACCATTGGTGACCTGGCTGCGTTGCATCGGATATGCTTTGTAACGTGAGCCACACAGACGACTGCGTCTCGAGAAAAACGAGCAATCAGCTCTCCTTTGTTCTCCTCTCGAACTTTGCTGTTTGTGCGGACGGGGATTCTGCTCTTTGCACCGGCGGCAGCTGTCCCCATATTCTACCAATATTTCTATAGAGCCCACGCGCCATGGTTTCAGCTCCGAATCGAGTCCTATCCGTAGCAGTTCAGCTCTTCGATGGTGATGTACCCGCGTCTCGTCCAGTGAAACTTCTGCTGTCCTTTCCTGTGTTCACCAGTCCTGATCAGACTTGTAAATTACGCGCCGAGGTCGCATATTGTCTGTCTCTGTGCCTTTGTGCGGGCAGTACGTCGTATAGAAATTTTATTGTCGTCTCTTTAGGCCTCGCTTCATTTAATTCACCCTTATTTTGATTATTTCTTTCTACGAGAGAGCCACATTCACAAATTAGCATTAACAGTGCAACGTTTCCCGAATCCCTTGAATTATAGCTTAATCTAGTTTGATTGCCGAGTACTGCCCTACAAGCCTTTATGGCTTGGGCAGACTTGTCTTAAAGATTGTATTCTGTTCTCTGAAAATAAAGGTGTTTATTATTATTATTATTATTATTAGACGTGTGACTATCAAAGAGCTGAAAAATAGCAAATCCTCATCCCGCTGCGTGCATTTTCGCAGAGTTATTTCTACTGCAATCTTTTTTTCTTGCGGATTCTGAAAAAGAGATAGCAGAGAACAACGACGTAAAAGGAGGTTTGAAAGAGAAAAGTACCCCGCATAGTTTTCGGAGGACATAATTTAAACACTTTCATTGTCTTTCGTGGTCCTTTATGATGCTTTGAAATTATGCCCGACGTTATTCCTGGCCGAGATAATGCGGTGTGCAATGCTCGAGCTTGAGCCATCCTAATACCGAAATGGTTAACTTTTTTTCATTGAAAACATTTTTTTTTTCCTCCGGTGAACTGCTTCGAAGTAGCGTGTTTTGCATGCCTGAGTGAACGTCACATACCGCGTCGCTTGAGCGTGCGTCCTCCTACCTTTTCATTGTAGTTTGCTTTAAGGTCGCTGTCGTCCTCTTTTGAACAGGCTTCAGTATTCCAAAAGCGTGGCTCGCTTTTGTCATGCACTCGGAAAAAATCTACTCCTCGTGGTTTTTTTTTCTTGTTTTTTTTTTTTTTTTCTAACCGCGGGTGACAGAAGCGGCAGCTCGTCAATCTTCCGGTCTCTTTTTCATTTTCGTCCCTTATTTAAGTTTCGAATTTAGTTTAAAACCCGGTTGCTTCCCTCCTTCAGCCTCTATCTACGCCCCCCTCTCCCGACTCTTCTTTTTTGCTGTTGTTCCTTTTCACAAGAGTGGGTGTTCACCTTAAATGCTTCACTGCGATAATAAGGGTTTCTCTGCGTGGATTGATTTACCTCAGTGTAATCCGGTGGCATGTTACTTTTTTTCTCTCTCTCTCTCTCTAGGCGGTGAACGCGAAACTCAGTATTTGTTTAATCGTCTGCCACTTTTGTATTGAACGTCGCTGCAGAGAAAAATGAACATGATTTTGAAAATATTCGCATAAAAGTACAAATAATAGTAGAAGCTTGAGATAGGGTAAGGATGCAGCGAGCGCTGGAAGGAAGAATGTTAGGCCTAATATGAAGAGGGAAGACAAGAAGCAAGCATTAGAGAACAAACCTGGGTTGACGATGTCCTAGCTGAAATTCGAGGAGAAATAAATATTACAACGGGCAGGGCGTGGAATTCACACAAAATAACATGTGCCGTGTGTTTGGGCGACGGAGTGGAGACGAAGAGAAGGTAAATAAATCCAAAGGCAGCAGAGAAAAAAGCATAGTGCTGGAATTGCGGAGTTTTGACAGTGGAGGTAGCCCCGGCTGCCAACGGTACTGGCGCGTTGACAAGGTGAAGTCTCAACTCCGCAGAGGGTTTGACGCGACTGGTGACGATGCTGCTGCTGCTTATGAAGCAAAGAGAAAAGGAGAACCGCAGCAAATACGCCGTCACGACGGATTCAGCTCCCATCGGGCATCACGGCCGTCATCGACCAAGACCCGTTGCTTCACAATGTCAAATTTTCAGCACTTCAGCGTAGCATACAAACTTTCGTTATGTTCGCTAGGATTATACTTTACTTTTTTGTTTTATACCATTTCACGGTTAACAGTTTGTGTTTGACTCTGCGAAACTGCGGAAGCATACTGCTTGCAGCACGTCATCTTATTGAGTAGAAATGTTCTTGTTGTGTCTTTTTGCTATTATTTCGTTCAGTTGTCTATAATGTGGATTCACTGCTCATAGTTTTGTTTTTGTTTCACCTTAATTTATTGGTATTACTCACAATCATCTACCCCCCCCCCCCCCCCCCCCGCCCTTTGTTCTCTTTCCTATGCAACTTCCACAAGAGACTTTGCGGTACGTGAAGGAAAAAAAAATAGAGTGAAGAACGTTCACGCTCGCCTATCATTGCTTGGCAGCTTGTGACAGTGATGTCTGCGTTTACTTACGTAAAGTCGTTTGCCGTGACAGCGAGTGGTTCTCCGTTAACTGTCTTAATTCATTGAACAATCCGACTTCTGGGAGTTTTCGGACTTCTCGACTTCTGGGAAAGAGAAGAAAAGAGAAAAAAGAAAATGACCGTTTTTTGACACTGTGTTCAAGCTGGAATGCTTTTACTTCAGGACAGCAGTAGCAAGGATAAGCGCTGGCATTGTGTTGGGTGGTGTCCTGAAATAAAGAAACCAGCCGCAGTAGAAGACTTACCCTCTATTTCGAATTGCCAATAAATGTTTCTAACTACAACTAATACCGCGCTCACCGTCTGTTGACACACCTGCCACGCAGGGCGGTAAGTTGGTAGAGCGTCGTGTCCCTAATCTCTTGCTACTCGTGTATGGGCTGTTTTACGCCACAAGTCCTTGCAGCCACCTGGCCGATGTTTCCCATAGGTAAAAAGGCCAATGTAGTAAGTATAGAAAGTGAAAATTCTTGGTTTCTAAATTTATTTTCTTTCCTAGCCCTGGGTCTACATCGCTTTCATTACAAAAAATTGCAGCAAAACATGAAGTAGAAAATTAGAAAATTACGCTTTTTCAATGTGTGGTTGTCGAAAATTGAGTGATTCGCACTTCTGATGGCCCCGGCGTATCGCGAATTCGGCTGGTTTCCCAAGACGGAGCACCACCATCTTAGTAGAAGATGGAAGATCAGAAGGTCAGAGCATTCGTTAGTTGCAATGCCTCATTTCTTTGACCAAAATGCAAAACGTATGAGGCGATACATGTGGCAAACGAGAGAATAAACTTTGAGGTCAACTTTCTGAGCTTTCACATTTTCTGCGAATGGCATCACTCATCCCTTCCTAATTTCCTAAAGAATGAAGAGAAAATTATTCTATTTGTTGCGAATGAATCCTGAGACGTTGAGGAGTGTGCAGTAGCATGTCAGTTGTTTTGGTAAGAAACATTTTCATGTAAATATGCAGGCTGGAGTTTAACTTTTTTTGCATAAGTGCTAGGCATCTAAAAAGAATTGATAGCTTTATCGCAGAGAACAGGGCTTTGTGAACATGTTGCCACAAAAAATTTGCTCACTTTCTACTTAATTATTTAAGACCCGAAGAGAAATAGCCTCAAATAAATATTAAATGCATTGAACGCGCCATTATACGTTCGTATAACTTCCGCATACGTTAGAACGTGCTCTGTTTTTTTTTTTTAAACATTCCTTGATGGCGAGCGTGCCTGCCGGCGCCCCATGCGCACCAAAACGCCTCGAGGTGATAATTACCTGCTCCGTTAAATCTTATTTTTTACCCTCGTACAACTTTAAGCCTACTACGCTGATGTTCAGGCGAATGAGCGCAATGACTACCCCGCTACGAAGTACACTGACTGGCAACGTCGATCAGGACTCATACTTCGCGCTTTACTGTCGCGGCCCATTCCCTAATTGAGTATTTTTCTGCGGGAAACCTACCAAGGCTCATTTAATCTCCCTTTTTATGCTACGACGAGGTTCCCTAAGTGATGCAGCAGGTCAAAACATGATGCTTCACCAGTGCGCAGGCGTGATGCAGCCGCGCAGAACCCTTTGCGGTAGGCACGGGCGTGCGGAACCTGTTTTGCCTACCGTGCGAAAGTAGCCACTGACATCAGCGCCATCGCATCTTCGTGACGTCGCGGCCTGAAGGAGGTGTATAGGGCCACTGGTATCCGCTCTAGTGGCAGCGTCTATCAGCCCTATTTTAAATTGCCTTCAGGTGCTTAAATTCACCGTTCCCAGCTGATTACCTTTTACGAACAGAACGTTCGCTCGAAAACCCACTATGCCGACGCGCTTGCAAGAGCCATTTGAATGCAAACATTCGATTCGGCTTGACGAAAGTTTGAATTCACCGTGACTCTCCTTAGCGTCCGTGCACTCAATGCGATCGCTTTAGCACGAAACAGGCCTCTTGATTTGAGGCCGTTAGCCGTTGACATAGGCTGTCAGCCCCAGTTGCGATTGGTGCATAGCGGCAGCTGCACTACCAGGAAAATTATCGCAGGGCCCCCTACCAGAAGCGCAGGAAGGATTATGCAAAACGGTCGTTTAAACTGCTGCATACTTATTATGTCAACGTCGTCGGTGCCGCCGGCTTTCCTGCTTGCATTAGTTAGAATAATCAGCGACGCTTAACGCGGCGCGAAGATTTGGGGCGGCTTTCGCGCGAGATCCGACAAGCCTACTCTCGTCCTTCATTGCTTGATGGCAGACTGCGTACGAACTCGAGGCGTGTAGATTTGTTATTCGACACGCACTGTAATGAGCGAAGCGTGAAAGAGGAGCGTCAGCTCAGAACAACCACCAGAATGGACGGGGGAGAAGGGCGATCTGATACGCGGCGCTCCGCAGCGGCCTGGGAAGAGGCTCGATGCAGCAAAGTGATAACTGAGGCGATCACCCGGATAACAGGCCTACACGACCATGAGAGGAAGAAAATGGGCGCACTGATTTCAAGAACAAAAAAGAACTTGGGGAACTTATCTTACACACTAAAAAAAGATTGTCTACAAAATCACGAAAAAAGAGGGCAAGTATTGCAGAATAATGCAGCCTTGCGGCCTCGCAGAAAGAAGAGGCGTGGGATGAGCTTTATGTGGTGTTGAAAGCAATGACATTCACGTTATTGCGCGAGAGTACGTATCTAATCCTGGAAGCGGAACTGCCGATGCAGTACGTTTATCTCTGGACACACGCATGGTGGCCATACTATGGTAGCATTTGCGGGCATGCAGGTATGGGCATATTACAAAAATAACTTTTTAGCTTCTGTTGACGCCTTGTTGAGCTCTTGTTGAATCAACTGGAAGCCAACATGAACTCAATGAATGTTGAGTCTACTCAACACCAGCTAATCAAAATTTTTGTTGTGCGTAGTCAACACATTAATCGTTGAACAATTTCTCTTGAATTTAAGTTGAATCGCCTCAAGGCAGCCGTTTCTAAGCCTAACTAAATGAAATCAGTTCCACGTGCATCGTGAAAACAGAACCTTATCACATTATACATATTAAGAACGCATGCAGCACCTGTTAAGACTCGTAAACCGCTTAAAGTTATTTGCTTGCATAGAAACAAGAGTTAGTAGTGCAGTTTACTCTTTCAAGCATACCTACTTCGGAGGATTCGTATGTGCGCTCATAAAAAAGGGCGCTTAATTACTACTTGATTTATGTTGTTTATGAATGAATCAAGGTCTTCAACTAACAGAACGTTGCATGTGAACTTGATTACTTCTACCACACATAAAATAAATAAATAGTAATAGTAATAATTGGCATAACTTTGCTGATCGGCAGGCCACTACCTGCGCAGGTCCGGACACCCCTGAGTAGGACTATATGAGGGTGAAGTTGAAATTGCACTTAAGATGTTGTGCGTATGTGCGGAGCATACCACAGGGGATATCAGTGTCATGTTAACGAGAAAGTTCAGCAATAAATATGAATATACTGCCGTAAATTGCGTCGGTAGTCGGTCCATCTGGCGCAATTCCTAGGATTTCTTTCTTTTCACCATAGCCAAGATTAAGAATGATGTGTTGATTCACCCCAGTAATTTCACAAAAATTCAACATGAAAGCAATGCAGAAATTTTGTTGAGAATGCTCAACTCTAACACGGTGGCTACTTTTGCAACGAGTTTCAATTCGGCTTCAAAAATTCGCCAACACTAAGCCATCCTGGTCACAACAAAAATTTAACATGGCATATTGAGTCTGCTCATGAGAACTTCAACACTGTCTCAAGAAGCATTTTTCGGCAAGTACTCTGCGTCATCTTTATTCCCGCAGGTATCAGTTAATACCTCTACTTTTGCAGCGATATCTGTAACGGCAATCTGCACGAAATCGACCCCACGGTGTACACCTAGTTTGGGAAGGATTTGCCCGCGGAACCGCGTCGTTTGCTCCGTTGCCCGTTGCCTGAGTGGTTTACTTGCACATTCAGAGAACGTTGCCACACTTTTCCTACAGTGTGTGCGTGTGCGTGTGCGTGTGCGTGCGTGTGTGTGTGTGTGTGTGTGTGTGTGTGTGTGTGTGTGTGTGTGTGCGTGTGCGTGTGCGTGCGTGTGTGTGTGTGTGTGTGTGTGTGTGTGTGTGTGTGTGTGTGTGTGTAGGCGAATGAGGGGCTCGTTATAAATATGACAGAAGCCAACAGCCACAGAAACCAAGGGCACAGGGGATTTTTTTTTAATAAATCTATTTATTTTGTGGTGTTGATCAATTTAGAATATTACTGAATACGTTATCGCTTAAAGCTAATTTATTAGAAAAGCAGAAGAAAAAACAACCACATGCCGCCGGTGGGATCCGAACCCACGAGTTCCGAATCTTCCGAATCTTCCGATCTCCGATTCTTCTGCTTTTCTAATAAATTAGCTTTAAGCGATAACGTATTCAGTAATATTCTAAATTGATCAACACCACAAAATAAATAGATTTATTAAAAAAAAATCCCCTGTGCCCTTGGTTTCTGTGGCTGTTGGCTTCTGTCATATATATATATATATATATATATATATATATATATACATACATATACACACCTTCTCAGCGCTGTTACGGAGATGATTGCGCGCTGACGACATAAAAGAGCCGCTAAGTGTTACTGCGTGAGATTTATGGCGCTAGCAAGACACATACGGAGCATGAGAGCAGGAGGTCCCCACGCTGTTGTAGTACGCTTGCAGAACCATGACAGCAAAATTCCTATCCGGCACGCAGCCAATACTTCTAGAGGTGGTCTGCCTGGACTAGAAGTGC